>NW_028258220.1:0-217170 GCF_053883595.1 Heterocephalus glaber | reverse complement strand
GAACAGGCTGTTAGTATCTCTGAGACTCAGTGTTGCTATCCCAGGTGATTACTATTTGAGACAAGTGCATTGAGGAAGGATTGAGCAGATGAGGGCTGCTGCTCATGTGATTAATACGTGAGGAAAGCATAAAATCACAGCAAAAATTAGATATTATTACTCATAGTAAAGAGAAAATTAATCATCATGTTTTTCAAGAAAAATATGGTATGAATTGAAGTTTCTGTTTTCTCCTTTAGATGACATGGATTATTTCTTGTATAAGAACATACTGTGAATTAGGAGAGGAATGATTAACTCTCTTTAACTTCTCATTCTGCAGAGCCTATACCATCTCTGGCACAGAGAAAATATCAAAAATAAAAATGAGTATTAATCAGTGACTGTTTGCTTCACCACAGTCAGTCAGTGTGGCATCAACATATTTGCTGCTTTCCTGTCTGCACTTTTACCCCTTTCATTAATGAGCCATCAAACTAGAAATGAGGTAAAATAGCTCTTTTGGAATATGTCATGAATATGGACCCAATAATTCTATTTAACTGTAGTGACAACTTCAAATTATTCAAACCGTGTATCAGTGTTTCATGGGTACCAAAAGGAGAAAAAATTCCAAAGTGAAGCACTAATCTAAACTTAAGCCTTGGGCTAAGACCTATTAATGTTTTCACATTACTTGATGGTCCCAGGGACCTTTAACAATTGTAATCATCATCAAACTCACCATTGTCTTAACATAGAAATCCTTTATAAGAAAGAACCCACATGACCAAATATTTACTTGTTCCCAAATTTAGATTATATGGTAAACATATTCTTGCAATGAAACTTACTGCATTTTCCTTAGGTAGTATGAACACACAGAGGAAAGAGTAACAAAGGTTCAGAATATTTTAGCTGGACAATTAGTATAATAATATGTTTATTTCTTGAGTTCCAACCCAGAGGATTGTCTCTTCTACTGGAGTCAAATGAAAATAATATTTTTAATGTAATATGAAAGTTTTTGTTAAATTATTTTCAAAAGATTATTTGCACTTGGGCCTCAGGGATATTTGTACATACAAATAGTAAGAGGACATAGATGTACTTTTAATGACTAAGTTGTTAATTCAGATAACATGTGAAGTTCATTACTACCAAAGAAAACTATATATATATATAATATATATAATATATATTTGAGGAACTCAGAAATTATACTCTACCCACAGTTTTGTGGGGGAAATTTAATTTATGCATGTTCTGGAGAGAAAAATGAAAACATTGAAAGCATTGCCCTTGTACTAAACTTACCAATTAAATCATGGCTCACATCTGGTAATGCCATTTATTAAATCATTTGAAGTTCATGTATGTACTGCACACACACAAAAATAAGTTCACACACTGATGTAAAGTAGAATATTATAGGAGCAATAGGAGTTATATGCTACTTAGATGAGCTTTAGATATTTTTCATGTAAGTCCTTAAGAAAAGGTTTTATAGATGCAATAATCAATACTGATGATGTAAAGTAGAACATCTTTGGGGAAATATATGAGCTTTAGGTACTTTTCAGGTAAGTAAAGGCTTTATAAATAAAATAATCAATACTAATAGGGAAACAACAAAAAGATCTATCCAAAAATTCCTGACTATAGTTGCCTTTGGTGACATGCTGTGTGGACAGTAGAGTCATTCAGAGATATCAAGAATCAAAGGTTCACAGATTACAATTAAAATCAAAATCAAATTTTGAATCTGAACCAAATATCATACAATTTTCACATTGCAATATACATAGTATTCATTAGTGACAGTAAAAACAGTTAATGTTAATAAAATAAAACACCATGTTCTAATGTCAGGAAATATATTTGGGCAGTTGTTTTCAACACTGATGTAGGAAAAAAAACACAAAGAAATTCATAAGCAGACATTTGGATCAAACTGGTTATGATTTTAGGCCAGATTATCTGTATAATTCAATATTTCACAAGATAAATATATTGATAAATGGGACAGGAAAACTTTATTCTATACAATCATACAATCCTTTAAAATATGCATAAAATAATTATATAAAGTAGATAATTACTGGCACCATATTACAACTGGTGAAACAGATGTATTCATTCATTTTTTCTGGGCTTTACTGTTTTATATTGTTTGCAAACTATATCATAGTGAGAACTGTCAAAATACGCATGTGTTTTGGATCACATCTTTTTTTAATGAATGTTAACTGTCAAGATTAATTGAATATGCAAATAATATGGTCTAAGCTTTTGTAAGAATTTTACTAATATTAGAATTATTGGAACATTGGACCTTGATTTTGAAAGAACTATGGTAAATTTGAGCATTTCTTGATTTCCTTTATAATGATTTTTCTTAAAAAAGGAAAACTATTACTTATTTATAATTTATATTAAAATAGGCTTTATTTTAATGAGATCATGAACTTCTTGTCTCCAAGAAGGTCTTGTGATATTGCTCAGTCGAGAGTCCCTAAGATGGGTGTGGTCAAGAGGAGGTGAGTAATATGCAATAAATAATAGAAGACTTGTAAAACATTGGTTCAGTACAAGTGGAAAATTTTACCTAAGTTGTAGAACATGGGAAATTCTGTACTTGTGAATATGCAAGTGTAAAACCCACAGAGTGTGCTGGATGCCTACTTCTTTATTTAATTTTTCCATGCTTTTTTTTTTCTTTTCAATAGGTGTCAAAACAATACAGATACCTGGAATCTAACAGCTGTGTTAGAATTCCATATCACAAAACCCTCAGAGGATCCCAATCTCCAGCCCATCCTCTTTTTGATCTTCCTGTTCATGTACCTGGTTATGGTGCTTGGGAACCCGCTCATCATCCTGGCTGTCAGTTTAGAGTCTCAACTCCACACCCCTATGTACTTCTTCCTCTCCAACTTGTCTTCTACTGACATCTGTTTCATTTCCACCACACTTCCAAAGATGACTGTGGACATCCTAACTCACAAGAGTTTCATCTTTTTTGTGGGCTGCCTGACACAAATGTCTCTGCTTATTCTTTCTGCATGTATGGATTACATGCTTCTGACCATGATGGTTTATGACAGGTTTGTGGCCATCTGCCAGCCCCTGCAGTATTCCTTCATTATGAACTTTCACGTTTGTGTCTTCTTAGTTTTCATATCTTTTTTATTTAGCCTTATGGACTCACATTTGGATAAACTAATTGTCTTAAAGTTCACTTATTTCTATGATGTTTCAATTTCCAGCTTCTGCTGTGAACCTACTCAAATTCTTAAGCTGGATTGTACTGAAAACTTTACCAAAAACATGATCACTTATTTTGCTAGTGCCATAATCGTTTTTTTCCCATCTCAGTAATATTATTCTCTTATTATAAAATCATGTCCTCCATTCTAATAATCCCATCATCAAGTGGGAAGTATAAGGCTTTCTCCACCTGTGGGTCTCACCTGTCAGGTGTTTGTTTATTTTATAGAACAAGCATTGGGATGTACCTTGAATCTATCTACTCTAGCACATTCTCCCAGAAAGAGCATGGTGCCTTCCATAACGTACACTATTGTGACTCCTAAGCTGAATCCCTTCATCTATAGCCTGAAGAATAAGGACATTAAAAATGCCCTAAGAAAGCCCTACTACAGAAAATTCTAGAATCCGCATCCGAGGCAACCAAACAAAATTTACATGGAAAGAGGCATCAATTCTACACATCTAGTTCTGTAAAGTTGACCTTCTGAACATTTCTAGTAGTTTGATTACTTTAATTCCTCCGCATATATCATAACTAGAATGGTAGAAGATATGTTCATGAGACTGGAAGAATGCACTGTGATTAAAATAAATAAGCAATTTTAGTTTTAGAAACTGAAAAATTTTGGAAATGCATCATTGTGATGCAGTTCAATGAGGATGTAATTAATGATACCGAAGAAATGGGTAAATGTTAATTGTTATATATATCCACCACAATAAATAATGGAAATACAAGTTGTTTGTTAAAAAATAAAAATCAACCGAATAGTACACATAAACCTCCTTTGAATACATAAATATACCAAAACCATGTAGACATTCCTTTTCTAATCTTTTCCTTCCTCAGTTAACATTGAGAATTTCTTAATGATTCAGATGAATGAAAAGTTTTAGTTAACCCTGACCACTGGGCATCAGTCCTTCAAGTTAATATAATAGTAAGTGATTAACCTATGTCTCTAGCCCTCCCATGGCTCCATACCTCTGTGCTTCTTCAAATTTGCTGGGGCAGCCTTTTGATTGCCCAAGGACACTCTTACTTGACATGGTATTCACTGAAATGCTAAAGACAGGGGCTTACCCTTCATTAGACTCTTGGTGGAGAGAGTCACTTTGATTCTTCATTTTCTTCTTCATGACACAGCCAAAATGCTGAGGAATCCAGTAAGTGTAAGACTAAGGATGGAGGAAAGACTGTCTACTGCATTATTTCATCACCATGAAGACAAATATCATAGCTCTTGTGGCCAAAGAGGACACCAATATGCAGGATTTCAGCTAAGAGTACTATGAAGTGTTGATTCTTGGGGGTCCCTATTGCAAACTTATCCTTCACAAAAATTATTTGCTGTCCTGGGACCCTGGATCTACTTCCCATCAACATCAAGTCCATGATCCCAGAAAATGTGTCTCTGTAATTTGTTTTCTTAGAACTCCTAATGTTTTATTAATATGATTAAGTATATAAAAACAGCAAAATAATGACAGCAGGTACCAGTTTACAGAGCTTCCAACATGCCAGGGTTTGATCTTTTCATCAAGTACAGCTTGCTCTGTTTCACCTTCACAGTCCCACATTGTTATTGTTTTATAGATAAAGAAGGAACCTAGCATATTTTATAGTTTCTGGTGTGCTTTAGTTAGAAGAGAATGACATTTTATAAAAATTAATCTGTTTGAGGAATGACATAGGGCATTTTTACTGGAGAATCATAGCATAGATGTGCATTGTCAATGCAAGCAGCCACTTCAAGTCCCTGTCACTGCAAGAAGCAACATCCAGTTCTCTCTGTGCTCTATATGGTGGGAGTTTGGGCAGCTGACAGGGAAGAATGGGGGGTGGCACTTGCTGTGTCTATTATAGGAAGGATTGCTCTGGACTACAGGGAAAGATAAGAGAAACATGTACATGGTCATTTAGCACAAACCACTCTATGGTAATTCTTACATGATTATGGGTTAAGTAATTTCATCTCATAAAGGACATGATATTTCTATCACATTAGAGGGGACTGGGCCCTGGGATGGAGATGAGAAAAATGAACATCTTTGTTTTGTGTCCCTCTCTGCTTCCCTATGCAAAATGTATGTAAATGTCCCCATCTCTCTGTGCTCTTATTCCCTGATGGAAATGGGGAGAACAACTCCCTTCTCCACAAATTATATGTCGTGTAGTCTAAGTTTGGAACTTTATAAACACTAGGCATTGTGGTTTATTAAGATGAACCATTTATTAAAGATAAAGTAGATCTATTGAAAAATGCAACTGTCAAATGGAAGTCAAGCCTGTAATGATGTCAAACTCTACAGTGTGTCTTAGTGAAGGGAAAGTAGTACTAAGATTTACCTGACTCTCACTTTTTGCTTCTTTGCATTCTTTTTTCTCTACTCCAGAAAATTCTTAGCCTCAATCTTTGAACAAATGAATGTTGGAGATGCTGCTGCACAGAATTATAGGTCCATGTACTCATGACATAGACATGAAAAAGAGAAATTTTCTCTTGTCTGTTGGTCTGTAGGACATTCCTGAAAAGAATAAATGTGCAGAGAGGAAAGCACTGAGTATTTTGAAGCCACAGTGATGAGGAAATATTCTGAGGTTAACACACAGCCCTATTTTTTTATGCTTCTTATGTGTCAAACAAGATATAGACTCAGGTTAATCATTAATGAGAGAGAGTCATGACACTTCAATTATAAAACATACATGTATATAAGGACAAAAATAAATGGTAACATTACCAAAATAGAAAAACAGTAGAACAGGTCAGAAGATATTTTACATAAATTGTGTGAGGATTAATCCTGTTGAAATTGATAATAATATAAAGCTTTTTTTAACCTTCACTTTTCATGTTAATGACAGATTATAGAGTGCCCAGTACCTATTGACTCTTTATTCAATGCAGTTGTACAAACTAGAAATCAACTGAGGTCACAATGCTAAGTCTAGGTGACATTAAACCCTGCTTTGTGTCACTGAAAAAATTAAATTGCTCCTTTTTTGGTCACTAAACATTTTCATTTTTTCTAAACATCAGAACATTTTAAGAGACACCTGAGGAAGATCTATAAACACTTTCCAGTTTCTTGAGTAGGAATGAAATCAGAGAACAATACATACTTTTCCTTTTCAGATTCTGTATTCTTGGTCTTCTACCATTGTTCACCTGAGTGTTTATGAGGTGGTTGTGTATAAAAGGAAATGAATAACAGAGGAACTTATAATGGAAGAGTTCTAGAATAATTGAGTTTGATAGAACTGAAAAACACTGCTGCACATTTTAGAACTCAAGTCTGAATTCTTGAATGTGAATACTTTGAAGTTCAAATATGTTCAGAATGTTGGGGTACTTCTTTTTACAACCATCTTCCTATTTCAAAAAAAATCAAATACTACAGAACCACAAACTCTTATGAGTGTCTCAGAATTGTATCTTATGTGTCTTTTTGAGGCTCGAGTATTGCAGCCCTTCCTATTTTTACTGCTTCTGTCTATATATCTGGTCATGAGACTTGGGAACACTCCTCACCCTCGCCATAGTATCTGGCTTCCAACTCTACATCCCATGTTCCCTTTCCTATCCAGCATGCCTCAGCCGACAACTGTTTCATTTTTACCATGGTCCTGAAGATGATTGTGAACATCCAGGATCACTGTGGAGTCAGCTGCTCTGGGGGTGGCTTGACACAGATACATGATGTGATCACTTCTGATTGTATGAATGACATGCATTTGACAAAGATGGCCTTTGACAGGTTTGTGGCCATTTCTTGCCTCTTGCATTACCCTTTTAATGTGAACATTTATCTGAATTGATTTTTAGTTTCAGTTCATTTTTATTCACCTTTGGTATTCCAAGCTGCACAATTTATTTGTCTTACAATTTCCCTATTTAAAAGATATGTAAATTGCTCATTCTTTGATACACTTCCAAATTCCTTGATTTCACCTGACTTGCTTGACATCTTTAATAATTATATAGCCTTGAGTTTTCTGGAACCACATGTTTTTCCTTTTACGTCATCTCTTACTTTTACTAAGAAATTGTTTTTTTCAATTCTGAGCTCCATCATTGAGAATTTTAAAGCCTTCCTTAATGTGAAGAAAGGATTCACCTGTCTGATTTTGTTTATTTTATGTAACAGATGTTGAAGTACCTGCATTGTATTATTCCATAAATGGGTTTATAATTTCATTACACTGTGGTCATTCCTGTGCTGAGTCATTTCATCTCCATATGCGGGAAAATAATGCTAAAATGTCCTAATTAGGTGTTCCTGTAGGCCAGTCTAATTCAGTACATATGATATCCACTGAAATGAAGATTGGAAAAAATACCAAAATTCAATATAAAGACCCATAAATCCTGCCTCCTTGATTACATTATTTTGGCACTTTAATGGTCTGAATTCAGCATTATGGTTCATGGTAGAACGATAGCTTCAAGAACTGTGTAGGGAAAGAGTATTGAGTTTTAAAATTGGATACAAAGTTTTAATTTGTGAACAACAAAAATGTTCAAAGGGAAAAGGGAACCAGGGAGGAAGGGTAGGGGGAAAGGAATAACAGAAAGAAAAAATAAGAAGGAAAAACCAGAAACAAAGCTTTTGTACATAGGGAGGGGTGGAGGGGTTGAAGGGAGGGAAGGGGAATGGGAAAAAATAAGAGCTAAGATATATCCATAAAGGTACAATTTCCCATGAATGAATGTAATCATACTGTATACCTAAAATGTGCCAATAAATTTAATGAATAAAAAAACTTTTGCATATTTATTATGGTGATGGTTTTACAACATGTAATTAATGGCATGTCATTAATGGCACTGAAGTGTGTACTTAATATGGTGAAAAGGTAAGTTTCCATTGTGTATCTATCATCATAGAAAATGGAAATAAAGAGTACATGAATCTTTTTAAAAATATAGAGATTTAATAAGTGAATAAAACACAAAAGATCCCTACTGTTAGAAAAATCCAGGGCTGAAACCAGGACAGTAACCAAACAGGCCTTTATTGCAGTGAGGAGCGACCTGCCAGGTTGCCTCTGAAACACAAGGGAGAATTACCCCTGGAGGCTTAGCATGGTTTTTAAAAGCATTGGGTGCTTCCACTCTCCTAGGACAGAGAAGGTGAGCCATATGGGTGCCAGAAGCACCCCCTAACCCCTGAGGAAATGAGAAGACACATAAACAAGCCTCAAAAACAGACTTCCAGATCACCTACAGAAACCCAAAAGGGAAACGAGATGGAACAATGTGATACTCAACCACCTGGACTCTGAACTGGCAACAAAAGAGGATCTGGGAAAAATGAAATCATAAATAATTACTCAGACAACAGCAAAGATTGTTCTCATAGTGCAAGACATGATTAATAAATCTAGAGAGGACAGAGATAAAAAAAATAGAGCATCCGAGGAACATGATGGAATCTCAACATAGGAAACAAATGGAATCCATAAAACAGATGCAAACAGATTTCCAAGAGATTAAAAACTCCATCGAAAGTCTCCACAGCAGAATGAACCAATATGAGGATAGAATTTCAGATATAGAAGATAAGATTGCAATTAGTGGCCAGGAAAAGAAAAATTGCTTTAAAATTGTAAGGGAACACAATAAATCAATCCAGCAGCTGCTAGATGATGCAAAGAAGAATAACATAAGACACATTGGAGGCAATGAAGAAAGAGCAGAGAGTGTAGATGACATAAAAAACTTCACAGAAGTGATGGCAGAAAAGTTCCCAAGCAGGGAAAAAGAACTTGGCATACAGATAAGTGAGGCATATAGGACTCCAGCTAGCGTTGATCAAAAAAAATCTACACATAGGCATGTAATAGTTAGGATTCCAGAAATCCAACAGAAGAACAAAATTCTACAAGCAGTGAGAGAAAAGAAACAAATCACATACAAAGGAAAGACCATCAGAATCACAGCAGACTTTTCAATGCAAACCCTCAAGGCAAGAAGAGCTTGGAGTGATGTATTTCAAGCTCTAAAGGAAAACAGCCTTCAACCCATATTGATGTACCCTGCAAAAGTATCTTTCAAAATTGAAGGAGAAATAAGATAATTTCATGATAAAGAGCACCTCAGGAACTTCATGAATACCAAACCAGCACTCAAAAAAATTTTAGACAATACCCTAGGAAAAGACAATGAGAATCTCAACTGTAGGAAGCCCAGCAGAATGAATCTGTTGGGTGTGACAAATTAAATGCAAAGGGGGAGAATCCAACAAAAAGAAAAAGTCATGACAAGGCTTCTAAAACTTTTACCTTCATCTCCCTAATGAGTGTATAATTCAATCTTGTTATTGTACTGGTTAGTATTTTTCTGATTCTAGAGTTGCACACATTTCCTTGTGCTGTACTGACTATTTATCATCTTCTAATGTCTACATTTTAATTGGGTTGTCTATTAATGATCTGTAAGAGTTCTTTATATATTCTGGTCATAGGTTATATGCATTGTAAATGTGGCCTGTTTAAGGACTACTTTTCATTTTAATGATGTCATTTAAAGTTTAAATTTTGATGAAATCTCATTTATCAATTTTTTTCTTTTATACATCATGCTTTTTTGTATCCTAGGTAGTTATTGCTTACACTAAATTCATACACATTTTCCCTTATAATTTCTTCTTAAAGTTTCATACTTTTAGGCTTTCATATTTAGGTTCATAGATCCATTCATGTTATTTTCATGTATGGAAGTAAATGGTTGAGCTTAATTTTTTATACATGGATACCGGGTGTTCTAGTGCTGTTTGCTGAAAACACTATTTTTTCCTCAGTTCTTGAATTGAGTTTTATTCTATAAAATGCTAATGTTAAATAATCTATCAAAACTCAGTTGACCATATATGTGTGGTTCTATTTCTAAATTCTCTGTTTTATTCAAATGATCTATATGTCTTTCCTTACACGAAAACTGCCTTGATTACTGTAGCTTTAGAAGAACTCTTAAAATTAGGTACTAAATGTCTTCCAACACTGTTTTTGTTTATGCTTTTGTTTTTAACTTTTCTAGGTCCTTTGTACTCCTACATAATGTTTAAATTTCAATATCCAATTCTTCATTTATAGCAAGTATACATAGTCCTGAATTTGTATATATACCTTGTGTTTTCTAATTCTGATAAGTTCAAATACAAGTTCTAGGGGCTACTAGAGATTTCACAGTACTTTCTCTGTAGATGATCATTTCATCTACATATAAAGATTTTGCTTCTGCTGTGCCAGTTCTATCCTGGTTGTGTCATTTTATTGCCAGGCTATTTTGGTGGGGACTAGAATTCAAAGTTTAATGGACAGATAAAGAGTAAGCATATCTGCCCTTATTTCCCACCTTAAGGAGAAAACATTGTATCTTCTCCATTCATATAAGGCATTTTTGCTGGAAGTATGGAGTATGTGTCTTTAATCTGTTGAGAAGTTTCTGTTCTACTTCTAGTCTCCTGATCGCTTTTACCATGAACAGCTGTAGAATTTAGTCCAGTGCTTTTTCTCCAACTAGTGACAGGTTCATATGGCTTTTTCCTTTCCTCTGTTAAAATGATGACTTTTGGGGGTGGATCTTCCAATGCTGAACCAACACTGTCATCCCTATAACAAAATCACTTTCTACATCCTGCCAGATCTGACTTCTAATAATTTGTTTCATTAAACAAATTTCTATCTATGTTCATACTTTTTTCTTCTATTATCTTTGTCCAGTTTTAAGATTAGCACAGTTTTGTTCTCCTAAAATGAGAGGAGAATTGTCCCTTTATTTTCTGCTTTAAATGTTTGTTATAATTTATCAGTTAAACAGTATACGAGCCTGTTGTCATTAAGGTAGGTTTTCAAGCTAGAAATATACTTTCTTGAATAGGTGCTATTCAAATTTTATATTTCCTCCAGAGTTAGTTTCATTATTTTGTCTTCCAAAGTACTTCTTAGAAGTTGTCAAATTTATTTCTAAACAAATTTTTAAGTATGCTTTCTATATCTTTTCAAATTCTGTAAAATCTGTGGTAATGTCTCCTGGGTCTTGATATTTTAATTTTAAAAATGTATAACTGATATTATGTAATAGGAAGTAAGGGTCTAAAGGAGCAGGGGAAGTGAGAGAGGTAGGGAAAAGGAAAAAAGGGGGAAATATGAGAAAAGGATAAAAATAGAAACAAAATCTTTGCAAATAGAGAAGGGTGGAGGGGCTTAAGAGAGGGCAGGGGAAGGGAAGAAATAAGAACCAAGATAATCATGTACTGGTACAAGATCCAAATGATGTATGTAAATGTACTTTATACCTAAAATGTACCAATAAATTTAATGGGGAAAAAAAGTATTGGGTGCAGGCTAGGTGACCTGGAAGCTTCTGATTTGTACAGGGTCAGTGGAGGGGTGGGATATGATGGATTATGGAAAGAAGAAGGCTGACTTGGGGGGAAAGGGAGACATCTTCGGGCTGGGTGACCTATCACCTAATAACTATGGTGGAACATCAAACATACTTATGGATATTATTTTTCCTTTTGTCTCTCTTCTTCAGTGTTATGAAGTTCTTAGATATTGGATAAGGTACACATTTGAATAATTATGAGCTCTGAGCATTGTACTCCATGATCATATAATAACTGATAATAAGCCTGTGCCTCCAGCGCTTCATTTCATTATTGAATTATAGTTGGCTTCATATCTGTGCTTCCTATTCCACTGATGTTTACTATTCCTGATGATCCATCAGGATGCTCTTGTCTGACTTTTTATTCATAGAAATCCTAAAAATTGTAACTGAGGCTTCAAAGCTCACCAGGCTTGGAGGACTGGTTTTGGGATCTATACTCATTGGTCATGACACAGCAGTAAAGTACTATAAACCAGTAATGGCAGAGAGAGCCCACTGATATGCAAAAGACTCTTAGAGTAATAGTTAATTCATCTAAAGAACAAACATGACTGCTTTGATAGCCAGTTGGGGAGATTGTAATATTTGATGTTTGTACTACAAGAACTGTGAAGTGTGTGCTCTTGATTGTGGTGAATGTACTGCAAAACTCATTTAAAATTTGCTTTCCAAACTCTTTACTTCTACTTCTCATAGATATCTCACTGACAGCAGCAGAAGCTAGTCCCCTTTAAATTGTTTCCTAGGCAGTCTAAAAGGATTGTTGAGGTAAAGATAACCACAAGGAAGTGGATGACAGTAACTACAACACCCTGAACTGCTATCATGACCTGTACCTAGCCTAGTGCACAAAAATATGAACAATAAAATATCTGTTAAACATTGTTGGAATTTGCACTGGTTTACAAAAACAGAGGGTAATCTCTGTGGCTTCCACAGAACTGGTGCTTTCTTGATTGCATATTTTCCCATAGAACTAGAGATACACTTCATTAAAGGAAAAAAGGCATTATTTGAATTGTGTTTTTATTATTATTACACTCTCTTCAAAATTCTTGTTGCTCTCTTTATGTCATGCAAGAATTCCAGAAAGCATGTGTGGAGGATAGTTCTTTGAATTCCAACAATTGATACATGAGAAATTTTTCTACTAATCATATTTTATCCCATTAAAAAGTCAGTCATCTACTATATTATCTGACACTAAAGAAATAATTTTACAAATATTCCTGAGCAACAAAATCTCTTAACTGTGTCTCTGTCATGTACACCTGGGCCATATGGGTTCCTTTAACAACATCTACAAAAACAAAAATGTCAGAGATCATGGCACAATTACTTTCATGATCATAAAAATAGAAAAAGATACATAAAGAAAATGTGGAGATAAACTACCTGGGAATAAGCCTGAGGAATATTACAGAATATGACATAATTTCACATTGTTCTAGCTCCAATATTTATCAATAACCTTGCTAATTTCATGGTCAGCAATCAAGAGATAATTATTATTAGACATAACTTGCAGATATTTTAAAATGTATTTGTTGAATGTAAGATAATATAGCAGAAAAAGACTAGTTTTTTAATGGGAAAATGTGATTTATTGAAAATTGCGCATGTATATATCAATGGTTGGATTTCCCACCATTTTTTCAAGTGTATTTTTTCTGGAATTCTCACACAATACAAATAGAAGAGCCCTTAATAGGTCCTTGCAAACTGTCTTTCCTTTGTCCAAAGTCTTTTTGGCATGAGCCACTCTGGATCAACCAGCTTATAATAAAGGATTTCATTTAATTCATAGTGTGGTACATCTCTGCAGGCCCAACTCTCCTGGCCCTATAACAAGACCAGTAAGTGCAGATGGAGATGAAGGATATAAGAACAGCTTTCAGATGCACTGCTTCCTCATAATGAAGGCTCACATGACAGTTTATCTAATCAGGATATATATATATATATATATTTCCCCCATTAACTTTATTGGTACATTTTAGGTATAAAATACAGTTACATTCATCATTGGGATTGTGTACCATTACATCAGTCTCTTGGTTCTTATTTTTTCCCCTTCCCTTGCCCTCCCTTCACCCCTCCACCCTTCCCTATTTGCAAAGACCTTGTTTCTATTTTTTTCCTCTTCTCATACTTTTTCCTTTCACATTTTTCCCTTCCCCTACCCCTCCCAATTCCTCTGCTCTTTTAGACCTTTTCTTCCTGTTACACAATATCAGTTATACATTTTAAAATTACAACATTAAGATCTAGGAGACATTACCACAGATTTTACAGAATTTAAAAGGATATAGAAAGCATATTACAAAAATCTTTTTTGAAATAAATTTGACAACTTCTAAGAAGTACCTTGGAAGACAAATTAATGAAACTAACTCTGGAGGAAATATAATATTTGAATAGCACCTATTAAAGAAAGTATATTCCTAGCTTGAAAACCTACCTATATGACAACAGCAAGCTCATATACATTTTAACTGATAAATTATATCAAACAATTAAAGCAGAAAAAAGAAGGAACACTTCTCCCCTCATTTTAGGAACTCAACATTGTGCTAATCCTAAAACTGGAAAAAGAGAAGAAAAAAGTATGAACATAGATAGAAATTTATTTAACAAAACAAACTATTGGAAGTCAGATCTGGCAGGATGTAGAAAGTGGTTTTGTTATAGTGATGGCCGAGTTGGATCAGCATTGAAAGATCCATCCCCAAAAGTCATCATTTAAACAGAGGAAAGGAAAAAGCCATATGATCCTGTCACTAGTTGGAGAAAACGTATTGGACTAAATTCTACAGCTGTTCATGGTAAAAGCTAACAGGAGACTAGAAGTAGAACAGAAACTTCTCAACAGATTAAAGACATGTACTCCATACTTCCAGTGAGAATGCCTTATATAAATGGAGAAGATACAATGCTTTCTCCTTAAGGTGGAGAACAAGGGCAGATATGCTTACTCTTTATCTGTCCATTAAACTTTGAATTCTAGTCCCCACCAAAATAGCCTGGCAATAAAATGACACAACCAGGATAGAACTGGCACAGCAGAAGCAAAATCTTTATATGTAGATGAAATGATCATCTACAGAGAAAATACTAAGAAATCTCTAGGAGCCCCTATAGCTTGTACTTGAATTTAGCAGGATTAGAAAACACAAGGTATATATAAAAATTCAGGTCTGTGTATATTTGATATAAATGAAGAATTGGATATTGAAATTTAAACGTTATGTAGGAGTACAAAGGACCTAGAAAAGTTAAAAACAAAAACAAAAACAGGGTTGGAAGACGTTTAGTACCTAATTTTAAGAGTTCTTCTAAAGTTATAGTAATCAAGGCAGTGTTGGTGTAAGGAAAGACATATAGATCATTTGAATAAAACAGAGAATCTACAAATAGAACCACACATGTATAGTCCATTGAGTTTTGAAGATGATTTAACATTAGCATTTTATAGAATATAAACTCGATTCAAGAGTCAAGGAAGAGACAGTGTTTTCAGCAAATGGCACTAGAACACCTGGTATCCATATATAAAGAATTAACCTCAACCCTTTTTTTCCATACATCAAAATAACTTGAAGGGATCTATGAACCTAAATAAGAAAGCCTAAAAGTATAAAACTTTAAGAAGAAATCATAAGGGAAAATATTTATGAATTCAGGGTAGGCAAGAACTACCTAGGATACAAAAAACATGATGTATAAAAGAAAAAGAATTGATAAATGAGATTCCATCAAAATTTAGAACTTTAAATGACATCATTAAAATGAAAAGTAGTCCTTAAACAGGCCATATTTACAATACATATAACCTATGACCAGAATATATAAAGAATTCTTAGAGCTCATTAATAGACAACCCAATTAAAATGTAGACATAAGATGATAAATAGCCAATATAGAACAAGGAATGGTGTGCAACTCTAGAATCAGCAAAATACTAATCAGTACAATAATAAGATTGAATTATACACTCATTTGGGAGATGAAGTTAAAGGTTTTCAAAGCTTTGTCATGACCTTTTCATTTTTTTGGATTCTCCCCCTTTGCATTTAATTTGTCATGCCCAATGGATTCATTCTGCTGTGTTTCCTGGGGTTGTGATCCTCATTGTCTTTTCCTAGGGTATTGTCTAAAATTTTTTGAGTGCTGGTTTGGTATTCATGAAGTTCCTGAGGTGCTCTACACTTGATCTTAGCCAAAAGGCTGAGAAATGATCCTGAGGTGCTCTTTATCATGAAAATATCTTATTTCTCCATCAATTTTGAAAGATAATTTTGCAGGGTACATCAATCAGGGTTGGTGGCTGTTTTCCTTTAGGGCTTGAAATACATCACTCCAAGCTCTTCTTGCCTTAAGGGTTTGCATTGAGAAGTCTGCTGTGATTCTGATGGGCTTTCCTTTGTATGTGATTTGTTTCTTTTCTCTCACTGCTTGTAGAATTTTGTTCTTCTGTTGAGTTTCTGGAATCCTAAAAATTATATGCCTATGTGTAGATTTTTTTTTATTAAGGCTAGCTGGAGTTCTATATGCCTCACTTATGTGTATGTCAAGTTCTTTTCCCCTGCTTGGGAACTTTTCTGCCATCACTGTGACAGACTGGCCGTTACCAGTTGAAAGGTTCCTGAATGGGGGAAAGGAGGACTGAGAAAATAAGACAAAGAGACAGAGTCGGGAGGGCTCCCAAGACCGAGCAAGCAAGTTTTTTTACACCTCTCTTTTATACACTCAGTGAGTTAGGTCATTAATCATGACCTTTTTACAAAAAACACCTGTTTCCTTGTTTACTAGTTTTCTGAACATTCCCCGCCCTCAAGGGCTACTTTGTTTCTTGAGGTTACAGAACGTTCAACTTGTTTCTAAGGCAACCTCTGAAGGTAAGCATCAGAGTTGGCAAGGGCACGGTTCCCCATAACATAATCTCCTAACTATTTACAATGGAGGGTAAACTTAAAATGGAGCTTCTTTGGCTGACACCGCTCCCCACACATCACTTCTGTGAACAGCTTTTTTATGTCATCTACACTCTCTCCTCTTTCTTCATTGACTCCAATCTGTCTTATGTTATTCTTCTTTGCATTGTCTAGCAGCTGCTGGATTGATTTATTGTGTTCCCTTACAATTTTAAAGCAATTTTTCTTTTCCTGGCCACTAATTGCAATCATCTTCTGTATCTGAAATTCTATCCTTACATTGGTTCATTCTGCTGCACAGACTTTCGATGGAGTTTTTAATCTCTTGGAAATCTGTTTGCATCTGTTTTATGGATTCCATTTATTTCCTAAGTTGGGATTCCATCATGTTCCTCAGATCCTCTATTTTTTTATCTGTGTCCTCTCTAGATTTATTAATCATGTCTTGCACCATGAGCACAATCTTTGCTGTTATCTGAGTAATTATTTCTGATTTCATTTTTCCCAGATCCTCTTTGGTTGCCAGTTCAGAGAGTCCAGGTTGTTAAGTATCACATTGTTGCATCTTGCTTCCCTTTGGGATTGCTGTAGGTGATCTGGAACTCTATTTTTGAGGCTTGTTTACGTGTTTTCTTATTTCCATGGGTGGAGTGCTTCTGGCGCCCACTTGGCTCACCTTCTCTGCCCTATGAGCTTGGGATGGCAGCAGGGGAGCTTCCTTCTGGGTGCTGGGACCGGCTGAGCTTCTCTGCCCTATTAGCCT
The DNA here is from genome assembly GCF_053883595.1 of Heterocephalus glaber. Taxonomy (NCBI): domain Eukaryota; kingdom Metazoa; phylum Chordata; class Mammalia; order Rodentia; family Bathyergidae; genus Heterocephalus; species Heterocephalus glaber. The sequence goes on along the minus strand of NW_028258220.1, from coordinate 199,819 downwards.
GGGATGGCAGTGGGAGAGCTTCCTTCCAGGTTCTGGGACCAGCTCAGCTTCTCTGCCCTAGGAGCCTGGGATGGAGGTGGGAAGCTTCCTTCCGGGTGCTGGGACCAGCTATAATCAGGAAATATATTAATGTGCATTGCAGCAAAGAGGAATGTGAAGTTTAGGTATGTGGTTGTGTATGAGTTCCCAGATGCTCCGTCAAGTTTTTGATCTCCTTTTACCCTGATACTCTTTCCCATAGCTATTTCAATCATGATCCCAGTGAATAAATCTCTTCAATCTCTTTCCTTAGTTGCCCTAAATGTGTATTAAGGTTAGTAGGAAGAGAAGATGTAGCAGGTCAAGTACATCAGGAAGAGGAGAAGGGGATTGAGCAGGAGGAAGAGGAGCAGAAATAGCACCAGAGAAGAAGAAGGAAAACAGCACCAAAATTACACTGTGAACTAATTCTCAGAGCTTACAAAATGCCAGGCTATGAGCTACATGTTACATGTTGCTAATTTCATTTCAACTGCATGATCTTCTATAAGCTATATGCTCCCACACTGTTATCTTACAGAAAAGGAATGAGGACAGCATGTTTGTGCAGTGTATCCCAGACTGGTAGATTGTAAACAGTGAAGCCTTATTTGAATTGATCTGGTTACAGACACAAGGTGTTTTGGTTGTTGAATCATAGCAACTCATGGTGCTGATGAGGCAGACAGCCACTCCCCATCCATGCCACTGCTGGATAATGTGTCTTGCTCACTGTGCCTCACTTTGGGAGTTTTGGTATTTGGTAGTGGATAGCAGAGAATGGCAGATGCTGCATCTACTACAGGAAAGATAACCATGAATCACAGGAAAATGTCACATAAGTGCATACATGGTAATTTTGTACAGCCTCCTCAAATATATTCTCACAGAAGACCATACCTTTTTCCAATCTTGTATCATTTTACTCAATCTCAAAATAAGAAGTAATATCAGGGTGTTTTAAATTCCTACTTATAAAGCTGGAAAGTGTATAAGAACATAACTCAGGGATCAAAGACCTTGATGTGAAACCAGAAACTTTGAATTGCTTAGAAGAAATCTGGGGAAAACACTTGAATCCATAGGCAAAGGCAAAATCTTCCTGAGCAGTACTCCAGTCATTCAGGGAATAACATCGATGATCAACAAATGTGATTTGGTTGCAGGCTGACTGGGACCTGCTTCCTCCGACTTCCTCCACCAGCTTTTGACCAAGACAGGCTTGTGACCAAGACACCACCCCTCCCCCTCGGCATACCCACCAGCCACGGGCTTGTCCAAAAAGGGCCAAGTGGGGCCGAGTGGTTGCAGCCTGACTGGGACCTGCTTCCTCTGACTTCCTCCACCACCTTGTGACCAAGACAGGGTAAGGAAGACCCCCCTGGGCACACCCACCAGCCACCAGCTTGGCTGAGTGGGGCCAAGCAGGGCTGAGGGTGCCAAGTGAGCCCAAATGGTTACAGTCTGACTGGGATCTGCTTCCTCCGGCTTGCTCCACCAGCATGTGACAAAGACAGGGTGAGTAGGAGCCCCTGGGCACACCCACCAGCCACCAGCTTTGCCAGGTGGGGCTGGCCAGGGTGGAGCAGGGCCAAGTTGGGCCAAGCGGGGTTGCAACCTGATTGGGATCTGCTTCCTCCAGCTTGTTCTGCCAGCTTGCAACCAAGACAGGGTGAGGAGGATCCCCTGGGCATGCCCACCAGCCACCAGATTGGCCGAGTGGGGCCAAGTGGGGCTGAGTAGGGCTGAGTGGGTCCAAGCACTTGCAGCCTGATTGGGACCTGTTCCTCCAGCATGTTCCACCAGTTTGCAACCAAGACAGGGTGAGTATGACCCCTCCAGCCATGCCCACCAGCCACTAGCTTGGCTGTGCTGGTGCCTCCAACAACAGCCCCCCAACCCCGCCTCTGGCCTTCTGGTTGTGCAGCTACTTGGTTCCATATTGCAGAGCCACAGGGGGACATAAAAGCCATTATCCTGAGCTACAGAAATGAACAACAGAGGGCCTCTCTCAGGCTCCCTGATGAAAAGAAGTCCACTGGAAAAGTGAAGAGAATCTCTGCAATAAAGGCACACCAGGCAACCGTGCTTGTTAAGTAGGAGGGATCATCAGCTCCCATCAGAACCTGGACTTTCTTCAGGGGAAAGGCAGCTGTAACCTGCAATAGAACCTTGCATAGTGCAACCCTGCAAGAGGAGAGGGAGCTCAATTTGGGACATGCAGCCAGAAATCTGCCTGAATCTCATAGGTCTGGAACTGGCTTACTGAGACTCATTGACTTATAATTGCACACTGCTGCCCACATCATCTATTGTGACAGCCGAGTCAAACAATGAAGGAGGCCCTTCATTTGTAAAGGTGATAGATTAATAGCTACCACAAATTGTCATTCTCTGAGATGTATTTGATGCTATGGTGTTGCTGATTGCATCTCTTGGGCTAAGGTGTTATGATTGATCTGAGCAGTTGTCCTTCCTGGTGTAATGAAAATGAGATAGCTTCAGAGCCATTAGAGACTCAAAGTCTAAAGACCAGCTATATTTGGAAGATATATCTGAGAACCAATCATTCATTCCATAAGGATTCTAAATACATCAACAAAGATACTTACAATAAGCAACTTCAAAATATCAACCCAGGAACTAAACGAAGGACAGTACCAAAAACAAAAATGAGAAGACATTTAAGTAAGTTAAAAACTCAGACTTCCATCCCACAAAAGGCAACTTCTGGGGGAAATGAGGGTAAAAGTCTGATAATCAACTACTTGGACACCCTGAACTGATAGCAAAGGAAGTAACAAAACAGATGAATGAGGCTCTAGAAAAATTCAAAGCAGAAATAATCTCCCAGATAACTACAGAGATGGTGAGCAGAGTGAAAGACATGACTAGAGGCTCTAGAACAGAAAATAGCAAAGAAAATAGATGAGCTCAGAAACATGGTGAAAGCCATGAATGCCCAGCATAAGAAAGAAATGAAAATCATGATCACCTAACATAAGAAAGAAATGGAATCCATGAAAGAGATTCAAATAGCTATTCAGGAGATTAAAACTCCATTAAAAGCATGCAGAGCAGATTAAGAGAATCTGAAGATAGAATGTCAGATATAGAAGACAAGATGGCCATTAAGGACCAGGAAAACAAAGATTTCTTAAAAATAATAAGGGACCATGAGAAATCAATTCAGCAGCTTCTAGACGATGCAAAGAAGAATAGCACAGGATTGATAGGAGTCTATGAAAAAACAGGAGAAAGTAAAATTGACATAAAAAACTGAAGTAAGTCACAGAAGTAATAGTAGAAAACTTCCCAGACAGAGGTGGAGAATTGGACATATAGATAAGTGAGGCATAGAGAACTCCATCTAGCCATAATCAAAAAAACTACACCTAGACATACAATAGTCAAGATGCCAGAAACTCAACAGAAGAACAAAATCCTACAGGCATTTAGAGAAAAGAAACAAATCACCTATAAAGGAAAGCCCATCAGAATCACGGCAGACTTCTCAACACAAACCCTCAACTCAAGGAGAGCCTGGAGTCAAGTATTTCAAGCCCTAAAAGAAAATAACTTCCAACCTAGACTGTTGTATCCTGCAAAATTATCTTTCAAAATCGATGGGGAAATTGGATACTTCCATGACAAAGAACACCTGAGAAATTTCATGAACACCAAACCAGCACTCCAACCAATTCTAAGAAATGTTCTAGGAAAAGGCAATAAAGGTCACAACTCCATGAGGCTCAACAGAGGGAAGCCCCCAGGCAAGGTAAGAAACTAAAGGGAAGGGGGGAAAGATAAATAAGAGCCAACAACAGTAAAATATCATGACAAGGATGAGTCAATACCTATCAATTATAACTATCAATGTTAATGGCCTCAATTCACCAATCAAAAGAAATAGGCTGACAGAATGGATTAAGAAGCAAAATCCAGCAATATTATGTATACAAGAAGCACACACCTATCTCACAAAGAAATTCATAGACTGAAAGTAAAAGGATGGAAAACAGCTCTCCATGTGACAGGAACCCAGAAAAAAGTAGGGGTAGCAATCTTATTTGCAGACAAAATAGATTTCAAACCAAAACTAAGGGAGACAAAGATGGTCACTATATCCCTTTGAATGGAACAATCCAAGAGGAAGAGATGACAAGCCTAAATATATATGCAACAAATACAAATGCCCCCAACTATCCAAAACAAATATTAATGGACATGAAAAACCAAATAAGCATGAATATATTTGTAATAGTGGACCTCAGTACCCCACTATCACAAATAGACAGATCATCTAGACAAAAAATTAACAAATAAATTCAAGAATTGAACCTAGCTATTGAAAAAATGGACTTAATAGTTATTTACAGAGTGTTCTACCCCACAAAAATCAGAATACACATTCTTTGCAGCTGCACATGGGTCATTCTCCAAAATACACCATATTCTAGCTCATCTGACATGTGTAAGTCAATGTAAAATAATTGAAATTACCCCCTGTATATTATCAGACCATAGTGCAATAAAATTGGACATAAAAACATGAGAAACTGCAAAATTCACACAAATGCCTGGAAATTGAATAACACCCTCCTGAACAACCAATGGGTCACAGAGGAAATTAAAGAAGAAATTAGACAGTTTCTACAAGTAAATGATAATGCCAGTACAACATACAGGAATCTATGGGACACAGTGAAAGCAGTTCTATGCAGGAAATTCATAGCAGTGAATGCCCATATTAGGAAAACAGAGAACTCAGATAAATAACCTAATGCAGAACCTCAAACTCCTAGAAAAAGAAGAGAATAACAAACCCAAAGCTAGCACAGGAGAGGAAATTATAAAGTTCAGAGCAGAAATCAATGCAATGGAGACTAAGAGAATGATATAAAAAATTATTAAATCATTACTGGTGCGCCTTTCACCCTGCACAGGTAATGGGGAAAAAAATAAGAACCAAGATATATCATGTACAGGTACAAGCACCCAAAGATAAATGTAAACAAATTGTATACCTAAAGTGTACCAATAAAATGTACCAATAAAATTAATTTAAAAATTTATTGAATTAGAGTGGGTTTTTTGAAAGAATAAATAAAATCGATAAACCTTTAGCCAACCTTATCGAAAAAAGGAAAGAAAAGGCTCAAATCCATGCAATTAAGAATGAAAAAGGGGAAGTCACAATAGACCCCTATAAACATGGGTGCACACATATCTCTGTGTTACGATTCTTTTAATTCTTTGGAAAAGATACCTGGTAGGGAATAGCTGGGTCAAATGGGACCTCTAGCCAGACTTCTTTGCGGTCTCTCCAAACTGATTTCCACAATGGTTTCACCAGTTTTTACTCCCAACAACAATGGAGAAGGGTTCCTTACTCCCCACACCACCGCCAGCATTTGTTTTTGTTTGATTTTTTGATATCAGCCATTCTTTCTGGAGTGAAGTGCAATCTCAGTACTGTTTTCGTCTGCATCTCTCGAATGAACAGTGATGTTGAATATTATTTCATTTGTTTATTTGGTGCTTTTTCTTCTTTGTCTGAGAAATGTCTGTTCATTTCAGATGCCCATTTTTGAATTGGGTCTTTGAATTGGGGGGGGGGCGTCTGATTTTTTTCAGTTCTTTATATATTCTAGATAATAGTCCTTTGTCAGAGGTACAGCTGCTAAAATTTTTTTCCACATTGTAGATTGCCTCTTAGCTCTGTTGGTGGTTTCTCTTGTGGTGTGGAATCTTTTTAATAAGATTAGATCTTAGTTGTTGATTCTTCGTGGTAGTTCCCATGCTACTGAGGTTTTGTTCATAAAGTCTTTTCCTATGCCAATATCTTCAAGAGTTCTACTTAACTTATCTTCCAGCGAGTTTAATGTTTCTGTATTGATATTTAGATCTTTAATGCACTTCAGTATTAGTTTAGTGTGTGGTGATAGGCATGGGTCTAGTTTTAATCTCTAGCAGGTTGAAATCCAGTTTTTCCAACACCATTTATTAAATAAGCTATCTTTCCTCCAATGATGGTGGTTGGCTCCTTTGTCAAAGATGAGGTGGCTGAATATGTCTGATGTTGTTTCTACATCTTCTAATCTATTTCACTGATCCATGGATCTATTTCTTTGCCAATACCATGCTGTTTTTATCACAGCAGCTTTGTAGTATAGTTTCAAGTTGGGGATTGTGATACTCCCAGTCATGTCTCTGTTGCCTAGAATTGCTTTTGCTGTTCTAGGTCTCTTCTGGTTCCAAATGAATTTTTAGATCATTTTCTCTAGTTTCATGAAGTATATTGTTGGAATTTCAATTAGGATTGCATTGAATCTATATAGTAGTTTTGGAAGTATGGCCATTTTCACTCTATTGGTTCTTCCTACCCAGGAACAAGGGATGTCTTTCCATTTTCTTATATCCTCTTCCATCTCCTTTTTCAGAGTGCTATAGTTTTCAGTGTAGAGGTCTTTTGCTTCCTTTGTTAGGTTGATTCCTAGATATTTCATTTTTTTAGATGCTATTGTAAAAGGAACTGTTTCCCTAATTTCTCTCTCAGTGAGTGTGCTATTTGTGTATAAGAAGGCTATTGTTTTTTGAGTGTTGACCTTATGTCCAGCTACTCTACTGAATCTGTCAATTAAGTCTAGAAGTCTTTTGGCTAATTATGTTGTGTCTTCTATGTAAAGTATCATATCATCAGCAAATAATGACAGTTTCACTTCTTCCTTTCCTGTCTTTATTCCTTTTATTTCTTTCTCTTTTCTAATTGCTATGGCTAATGTTTCCAGAACTACATTGAACAGGAGTGGTGATAGTGGGCATCCTTGTCTTCTTCCTGTTTTTAGTGTGAATGTTTTCAGTTTTTGACCATTGAACATGATGTTGGCTGTTGGTTTTCCAGAGATAGCCTTAATTAGATTGAGATAAAGACCTTCTTTGCCAATTTTCTGTAGGGTTTTTTTCATGAATGGGTGTTGGATTATGTCGAATGTCTTTTCTGCATCTATTGAGATGATCATATGGTTTTTGTCCTTGGCTCTGTTAATATAGTGTATTACATTTATTGATTTATGTAGGTTGAACCATCCTTGCATCCCTGGGATAAATCCGACTTGGTCAGGGTGTATGATCTTCTTGATGACCCTCTGTATTCTGTTTGCCAGTATCTTGTTGAGGATTTTTTCATCTATGTTCATTAGGGATATTGGTCTATAGTTCTCTTTTTGTGTTGCATCTTTCCCTGGATTTGGAATCAAAATAACACTTGCTTCCAGGAATGAATTTGGAAATATTGCTTTCCTTTCAATTTCCTTGATGAGTTTAAAGAGTAACGGTGATAGTTCTTCTTTAAATGTCTTGTAGAATCAGCAGTGAAGCCATCAGGACCTGGGCTTTTCTAGTTGGTAAATATTTTATTACATTTTCAATTTCACATGTAATTGGGGTGTTTAGAATTTCTATATCTTCTTCATTTAAGTTTGTCAATTCATATGTATCTAGAAAATCTGTCCATTTCTTCTGTTTTCCATTTTATTAGAATACAAGTTTTCAAAGTAGGTATTGAGGATCATCTGGATTTCTGCTTGGTCTTTTGGAACTTCACATTTTTCATTTTAATTACATGGATTTGTGCCTTTTCTTTCCTTCTTTGATAAGGTTGGCTAAAGGTTTATTGATTTTATTTATTCTTTCAAAAAACCAACTCTTTGATTTATTAAATTTTTTATCATTCTCTTAGTCCCCATTGCATTGGTTTAATCCTCTGGGATGCCCTGTTCCACCTTCTACTGATTATGCATCTGATTTTCAACAGAGGTTCAAGAATTTCACATGTCTTTTGAAATCTGCCTCCACTCCCCCAAGTGGCCAGCTCTGATACCCAAATCAAATAAAGTTATCTTTTATGTAATAACTCTGCTGCTGGGTGTGTTTCCTATCACTGGAGATCTTGTTCTCTTACTCTCAGATTGTCTCCACTTTAATGCACATTTCCTCTTCTGCAAGCAAGTTGAAGGCATTTTCTACCTGTGGGTCTCATGGGTGTATATTCTCCTTGTACTATGGGACAAACTTTGTGGAATACCTTAGTTTTACAGTTACACAATCTTCTCAGTCAAGCACGATCACATCTGTGATGTACACTCTGCTGACTCCCATGCTGAACCCCTTTATCTTCAGCCCATGGAACAAGGATGTGAAGGGGGTCCTGGAAAGACACCTCAGAAGAGCCTCTTGTCCTTAATGGACCAAAAACTTTAAAACTTAATGGGAATCTATATGCCTCTAAGACAAATATTTGGAAATTTAATGACCTGGTTCTTTGTCTTTTCCCAAACCTGTGTCATTTTTCTATTTTTTGCATACTTGTGAATGACATTTGTATATATGGTTTTTGCATTTGTTTCTCCTTTTCAGCTCTCTAATTTTTAAAATCTCTTTCTTCCCTTCACATGTCTCTTTTTTTTTTTTGGATTAAATTCTTTTATTGGTACATTGTAGGTATACAACACAATTACATTTCTCACTGATAATTGTACCTTTACATAATGCATCTTGGTTCTTATTTTGTCCACATTCCCAGCCCTCCCTTCACACCCTCCACCCTTTCCTATTTACAAAGGCTTTATTTCCATTTTTTCCATTTCTCAGTATTTTTCCTTTCCCTTCTTTCCTTTCCCATGCCCCTCCCACTACCCTACCCCTTTGGACATTTTCTACCTATTTTACATTATCGATTATTCATTCTAATCATTGGTACATTTTAGGTATACAATATAATGACATTCATCATTGGAAATTTGCACCTTTACATAGTCACTCTTGGTTCTTATTTTTCACCGTTGCCCAGCCCTCCCTTCAACCCCTCCATTCCTCGCTATTTACAAAGATTTTGCTCATATTTTTCCATTTTCTCATATTAATCCCATTCCCTTCTATCCTTTCCCCTAGCCCTCCCACTTATATCCCCTTTGCCACTTTTCTTCCTATTTCACATTACCTATTATATATTTAGTCCTTATTTACACTTTCATTTTCTCACACAAGAGAAACTATTCAGTATTTTCACATGTGTGTCCTATTTATTTCACTTAAGAGTATCACCTCAGTGTGCATCCACTTAGCTATAAAGGTCTCTAATTTCTCATTTTTAATGGCTGAGTAGTACTCCATTTTATTAAAAAAACACATTTTCTTTATCCATCTCCAGTTGATGGGCATTTGGGCTGTTTCCAAGTTTTAGCTATTACAAACTGTGCTGCTATGAACCTGGGTGCACATATATCACTGTGGTATGATTCTTTTAATTCTTTGGGGAAGATCCCCAGCAGTGGAATAGCAGGGTCAAATAGGACTTCCAGTCCTAGTTCTTTGAGGTATCTCCATATAGATTTCCAGAGTGGTTGCACCAGTCTAGACTCCCACCAGCAGTGGAGCAGGGTTCCTCTTTCCCCACAGCCCTGCCAGCAATTTTTATTGGTTGATTTCATGATAGCAGCCATTCTTTCTGGAGTGAAGTGGAATCTCAGCATTGTTTTCATTTCCATCTCTCTGATGACCAGTGATGTTGAACATTTTTTCATGTATTTATTTGCTATTTCTACTTCTTTGTCTGAGAAATGTCTGTTCATTTCAGATGCCCATTTTTGGATTGGGTCTTTAAATTTGGGAGGTCTGACCTTTTTAAGTTCTTTATAGATTCGAGATAATAGACCTTTGTCTGAGGAAGAGCAGGTGAAGAATTTTTCTCACATTGTGGGTTGTCTCTTCACACTGCTGGTGGTTTCTCTTGCTGTGCAGAAGCTTTTTAATAAGAAGAGATCCCATGTGTTGATTGTTTGTGCTAGTTCACAGGCAACTGAGGTTTTTGTTCATAAAATATTTTCCTACAGTGATGTCTTCAAGGGTTCTACCTAACCTCTGTTCCAACTGGTTCAGAGTTTCTATTTTAATATTTAGATCTTTAATCCATTTTGATTTTAGTTTAGTGCATGGTGAGAGATACAGGTCTAGTTTTAATCTTTAGCAAGTTGAAGCCCAATTTTTCCAGCACCATTTATTAAAGAGGCTGTCTTTCCTCCAGTAAGGGAGTTTGGCTCCTTTGTGGAAGATGAGATGGCTGAGTGTGTCTGGCATTGTTTCTGCATTTTCTCATCTGTTCTACTGATCCACAAGTCTGTTTCTCTGCCAGTACCAAACTGTTTTTATCACAGTAGCTTTGTAGTATAGTTGCAGGTTGGGGATTGTGATACCCCCTGCCATGTCTCTGTTACCTGGAATTGCTCTTGCTATTCTGGGTACCTTCTTGTTCCAAATGAATATTTGGGTTGTTTTCTCGAGGTCTATGAAGTATGCTGCTAGGATCTCAATTGGAATTGCATTAAATCTATATAGCAGTTTTGAAATTATGGCCATTTTCACTGTATTAATCCTCCCTACCCTGGAGCAGGGGATGTCTTTACATTTTCTGATATCATCTTCAATGTCTCTTTTCAGAGTGCCATAGTTTTCAGAGAAGAGGTCTTTGATTTCTTTCATTAGGATGATTCCTAGGTATTTCAGTTTTTTGGATGCTATTGTGAAAGGAATTATTTGCCCTATTTCTCTCTCAGTGAGTCTGTTATTTGTGTAGAGGAAAGCTATTGATTGTTGTGTGTTGACCTTGTAACCAGCTACTTGACTGAATTTGGTTATTAAGTCTAGAAGACTTTTTGGTGGAGTTCTTGGGGTCTTCTATATAGAGTATCATGTCATCTGAAAATAATGACAATTTGACTTCTTCATTACCTATCTTTATTCCTTTTATTTCTTTCTCTTGTCTAATTGCCGTGGCTAATATTTCCAGAACTATATTGAACAAGAGTGGTGATAGTGGACCTCCTTGTCTTGTTCCTCATTTTAGTGTTCAGGATTTCAGTGTTTGACCATTTAGTATGATATTGGCTGTTGGTTTTTCACGGATGGCTTCTATCAGTTTGAGGTAGAGACCATCTATTCCAATTTTTTGTAGGGTTTTTATCATAAATCCATGTTGGATTTTGTCAAATGCTTTTTCGTCTATGGAGATAATCATATGTTTTTTTCCTTGGCTCTATGGATATAGAGTATTACATTGATTGATTTTCATATATTGAACCATCCCTGCATCCCTGGGATGAATCCCACTTGATCAGGGTGTATAATATTCTTGATGATCTTCTGCTTTCTGTTTGCCATTATCTTATTAAGGATTTTTTCATCTATGTTCATTACTAAGATTGGTCTATAGTTCTCTTTTTCAGTTTGGTCTTTCTCTGCTTTGTGGATCAAGGTGATGCTTGCTTCCAGGAATGAATTTGGGAGTATTGCTTCCCTTTCCATTTCATTGAAGAGTTTAAACAGTAGTGGCAGCAGTTCCTCTCTAAATGTCTTGTAGAATTCAGCAGTGAAGCCATCAGGGCCTGGGCTTTTCTTAGTTGATAAGTTTTTAATTACATTTTCAATTTCATTGGTTGATATTGGATTGTTCAGAATTTTTAGGTCTTCTTCATTCAACTTTGGTAATTCATATGTATCTAGGAATCTGTCCATTTCTTCTGTGTTGTCCATCTTATTGGCATATAGGTTCTGGAAGTAGGTATTGATGATCATCTGAATTTCTGCTGGGTCTGTTGTAATTTCACCCTTTTCATTCCTAATTGCATGGATTTGTGCCTTTTCTTTCCTTGTTCTGACAAGGTTTGTTAAGGTTTGTCAATTTTGTTGATTCTTTCAAAGAACCAACTCTTGGCTTCATTGATTTTTTGTATCATTTTCTTAGTCTCCATTGCATTGATTTCTCCTCTGATCTTTATAATTTCCTCCCTTATATGAGCTTTGGGGCTGTCCTGCTCTTCTTTTTCTTGAAGCTTGAGGTTCAGCATCAGGTTATTTAATTGGCTTGCTCTGTTTTCCTGATATGCGTATTCACTGCTATGAATTTCCCTCATAAGATTGCTTTCATTGTGTCCCATAGATTCCAATATGTTGTATTGTCATTGTCATTTAATTGAAGGAAGTGTCTGATTTCTTCTTTGATTTCCTGTGTGACCCATTGGTTATTCAGAAGTGTGTTGTTCAATTTCCACATGTTTATGAAATTTTTCCAGTTTCTTTTGCTATGGATCTCCAATTTCTTCGCACTATGGTCTGATAATATACAGGGGATAACTTCAATTCCTTTGCACTTACTTAAACATGTTCTATGTGTGAGTATGTGGTCTATTTTTGAGAATGACCCATGTGCAGCTGAGAAGAATGTTTATTCTGATTTTGTGGGGTGGAAGACTCTGTAAACATCTGTTAAGTTCATTTGTTCAAGAGTTCAATTGAGTTCTAGTAATTCATTACTTATTTTTTGTCTAGTTGATCTATTTATTTGTGACAGTGGGGTGTTGAGGTCCCCCACTACAATTGTATTAGTGCATATATGACTTTTCATATCCATTAGTATCTGTTTTATATAGTTGGGTGCACTAGTGTTTGGTGCATAGATATTTATGATTGTCATCTCTTCCTCTTGGATTCTTCCCTTTACAAAGATGTAGTGTCTTTCTTCATCTCTCTTAATCAGTGTTGATTTGAAATCTACTTGATCTGCAAAGAGGATAGCTACTCCTGGTTTTTTTCGGGTTCCTGTCACATGGAGTATTGTTTTCCACCCTTTAACTTTCAGTCTATGAGTTTGCTTTTGAATTAAGTGTGTTTCTTGTATGCAGCATATTGTTGGATTTTGCCTCTTGACCCATTCTGCCAGTCTATTTCTTTTGATTGGTGAATGGAGTCCATTAACATTGATGTTTATAACTGAAACATATTGACTTGTCATTGCCATGACTTTTTCTTTTTGTTGGGTTCTCCCCCTTTACATTTAATTTCTTGTCATGCCAGATGGGTTCATTCTGCTTTGCTCCCTGGGGTTGTGATCCTCAATGTCCGTCCCTAGTATATTTCATAAAATTCTTTGGAGTGCTGGTTTGGTATTCACGAAGTTCCTAAGGTGCTCTTTGTCATGAAAGTATCTTATTTCTCCATCCATTTTGAAAGATAGTTTCGCAGGGTACATCAATCTGGGTTGGAGGCTGTTTTCTTTTAGGGCTTGGAATATGTCCCTCCAAGCTCTTCTTGCCTTGATGGTTTGTGTTGAGAAGTCTGGTGTGATTCTGATGGGCTTTCCTTTGTATGTGATTTCTTTCTTTTCTCTGACTGCTTGTAGAACTTTGTTCTTCTGTTGTGTTTCTGAAATCTTAACAATTATATGCCTATGTGTAGATTTTTTTTGATCAAGGCTATTTGGAGTCCTATATGCCTCACTTATCTGTATGTTAAGCTCTTTTCCCCTGCTTGGGACGTTTTCTGCCATTATTCTTGTGAAGAGACTTTTTTTGTGTCATCTGCACTTTCTCCTGTTTCTTCATTGAACCCAATCAGTCTTATGTTATTTTTTTTTGCATCTTCTAGCAGCTGCTGGATTGATTTCTCATGTTCCCTTATAATTTTGAAGCAATTTTTCTTTTCTTGGTCTCCAGCAGCTGGGTGATTTGGTGTCTTCTGCGCAACTCAGGACCTCAGTAGGGTGTGCACAGTCCTTCCTGTGTGCAGCGGGTAATTCAGTGTGTGTTCCACGTGACTGGGGACCTCGGTAGCGTGTGGGCAGACTTGCCTGTCTGCAGAGCGGTGATTTGGCATCTTCTGCGTGACTGACTTCACATGTCTCTTAACACTTTATCTTTGATGTGTTTACTTGTAGGTTTTTGTGCTATTTCTAATTACATGTTTAGAGTACCTAACATTCAGTGTTGACATGAGGTTTTCAAATGTTATCTCCTTAATAATTTTCAATATTCTCCCTAAAATGAAACAATAATTATTTAGGTGATGTATAGGTTAATTAGTCTGATTGGATCATTACAAAATTTATACATTTATCAAAACATCATATTGTACTCAATGATTACATGCAATTATTATATAAAAATTATACTCTTTAATGTTAATGTTCTGCACCTTAATTTGATTTTGTTCTTGTGTTACTTGGAAGAAATGTAATGACAATAACTCAATCATCAAGTCAAATTACTTACCATATGAGGTTAGTGCTAATTGATTTTAAATGTATGGCTTCATTTAATCCTGAGTGCCTCTCTGAAATATTTGCTCTCATTCTCCCCATTTCTCAAAAGAAGAGACCAACATTAAGCTGGATTATTACCCTGTTAACTGCCACAGAGTGCACCTTTTGAGCATTGTTATACTACATTTTGTAAAGACAGTGCTTGAATTTTCAATATGAAAAGTATGCTCTGAGGGGACTTTGCTCATTTTATGCATCGTAATATCATTCCTAGAGCACCCCTAAGATCTTTTTTCTTTACTTTCTTCATTCAACCCCATCTCCTCTATCTCCTTTTTTTTCCTTCTCTCTTCCATTATTTCTTCCACTTTGTTCTTCTTTTTTTCCTTTCTTTTCCCCTACTTTCTCTCCCTCCTTTCTTGTATTTCTCATTTCCTCCTTCCTTATTTTTGACTCTTTATTTTCTTTTTTGGCCGGATAATAATCTACTATGCCTGTGCACACACTGTATATGTTTTCATGCATTGATGGGAATTCAGATATTTCCCACATTTTAGCCATTGTAAATAATCCTGGAATGGATTTATATGCACATTTCTTTATTTGAGCAGGTGTTTTCCATCTTTAAAATGTACCTAGAAGTGGACCTTCTGGGTCATATTGCAATTGTATACTTGAGATTTTTAAAAGTCACCTATTTTTTCCACAGAGGATGACATTCTTTATATTCACCACATTATGTCATGTTATAATATTCTGGATAATAATATTATTTTCCCTTTTAAAAAGCAATTAGAGTTTCTTCAAAAACTAAAATAGAAATTCCATTTGATCCATCTATCCCTCTTGTAGGTATCTGCCCAAAAGAATTAAAATCATCATAGTACAGGATACAAGCATAGCATGTTTAAAGCAGCATAATTTATAATAGCTACATCTTAGAAACAGCATATATGTTCATCAACAACAGATGGATTGATAAAGGAAATTTGGTATTTATACATGATGGAATATTACATATGACTCTGCCATAAAGAAGACTAAGCTTGAGCTGGGGATTTAGCTCAGGGGTTCCGGCATCTACCTCACAAGTGCAAGGTCCCGAGTTGGATCCCTGGCACCCCTGCCAAAAAAGAAAGAAAGAAAGATAAGCTTGAGGCATTCATAGGTAAATTGATATAACTAAGAACATAAAGTTAAGTGAAATAAGTCAGACACACAAGAGGAAATGAGGGTAGGGGAAAGTTCAAGTAATTCCCTAATTTACCTATTCCACTGTTGCAAAAATATTTTAATATATATGCTAATTCAGTACATTCTTGCTACTACTTTTTCTTAGCTTATTGAAAACAAAGTTTTGTGACATTATTTGTTTCTTCTTTGTACAAGAGAATCATTTTCTGTATATTTCTTGTCCACTAACTACTTTCAAGATAATATACACAGTTCACTAACTATTGATATTGTCTTCTAATTTTGTTTTGAAATTCTTCCTTTTATGCATGAAATAAAAAAGCAATTATAGTGTTGTCTTTAATGTAGAATGTTATATTGTTGTACTTTACTGTTGTTTACTAGTGTTTCCTTTTGGCAGATGCACACCTGCAAATAACACACTCTGACCATTTCCAACGCCCCTTCATCATTCCTTTCACCCTTCCCTCTGCCATGGTTTCACATTTGGGGAGGGTGTTTCAATGTATATTAAATATTTTGTTCAAAGTATTTAAATATTTTGTTCATATAAAATCTACTTTTCACACACTTCCTGTTGTCTCATTGTCTCCATTCAATTTTATTGTCATTTTTTTAGAATCCATGTATTAGGGAAATCATATGACATCTGTCTTTCTGAGTCTGGCTCATATCACTCAACATGATGGTCTCTAGATCATCCATGTGCTTCCAAATGATGTAATTTTATTGTTTCATGTGGTTGTATGCTCATGTTTATTACTGTAATTTTTACTTACATTCTTTTAGGACTACTTAAGCATCTCTTGTGCTTTATGACAATTAGTGTATGTCCTAAGGAAAAATATATTTTCACACCTCTTATGTTTTGTCATTATGTAGCATGTATTTCTTTTTTTGATTACTTAAATTCTTTTATTGGTACATTTTAGATATACAACACATTTACATTTCTCCTTGGGAACTTGTCCCTTTACATGATGCATCTTGGTTCTTATTTTTTCCCCATTCCTAGCCCTCCCTTCACCCCCTCTACCCTTCTCTATTTACAAAGACTATGTTTCCAATTTTTCCATTTCTCATCATTTTTCCTTTCCCTTCTTTCCTTTCCCATTCCCCTCCCATTACCCCTACCCCTTTGGACCATTTCTTCCTATTTTGAATGAACGAATATTCATTCTAAACAATGGTACATTTTAGATATACAATAGAATGACACTCATCATTGGAAATTTGCACCTTTACATAATCTCTCTTGATTCTTATTTTTCACCCATGCCCAGCCCTCCCTTCAACCCCTCCATCCTTCCTTATTTACAAGGTTTTTGTATCCATTTTTTCATTTTCTCATATTAATTCCATGCCCTTCTTTCCTTTCCCCTACCCCTCCCATTTCCCCTCCCCTTTGCCCCTTTTCTTCCTATTTCACATTATCTATTACATGTTTTAGTTCTTATTTACATTTTCAGTTTCTCACACTAGAAAAACTATTCGGTATTTATACATGTGTGTTTTATTTATTTCACTTAAGAGTATTGCCTCAATGTGCATCCATATAGCTATAAATGTCTCTAATTTCTCATTTTTTATTGTTGAGTAGTACTCCGTTTTATTAAAAAAAAACATATTTGCTTTATCCAGTCTCCAGTTGATGGGCATTTGGGCTGTTACCAAGTTTTAGCTAATAGAAATTGTGCTGCTATGAACATGGGTGCACATATATCACTGTGGTATGATTCTTTGAATTCTTTGGGGAAGATACTCACCAGGGGAATAGAGGGGTCAAATGGGACTCTCAGTCCTAGTTCTTTGAGGTATCTCCGTACTGATTTCCACAGTGGTTACAACAGTCTACACTCCCACCAGCAGTGGAGCAGGGTTCCTCTTTCCCCACAGCTCTGCCAGCATTTGTTATTGGTTGATTTCATGATAACAGCCATTCTTTCTGGAGTGAGGTGGAATCTCAGTGTTGTTTTTATTTGTATCTCTTGAATGACCAGTGATGTTGAACATTTTTTCATGTATTTATTTGCTATTTCTACTTCTTTGTCTGAGAAATGTCTGTTCACTTCAGATGCCCATTTTTAGATTGGGTCTTTAAATTGGGGAGGTCTGATCTTCTAAAGTTCTTTATAGAATTGAGATAGTAGACCTTTGTCTGAGGAAGAGCAGGTGAAGATTTGTTTGCACATTGTGGGTTGTCTCTTCACACTGCTGGTGGTTTCTCTTGCTGTGCAGAAGCCTTTTAATGAGAAGAGATCCCATTTCTTGACTGTTTGTGCTAGTTCACAGGCAATTGACGTTTTGTTCATAAAATCTTTTCCCACACAGATGTCTTCAAGAGTTCTACCTAACCTTTGTTCCAGCCGTTTCAGCATTTCTATTTTAATATTTAGATCTTTAATCTATTTTAATTTTAGTTTCGTGCATGCTGAGAGATATAAGTCTAGTTTTAATCTTTGGCAAGTTGAAAACCAATTTTTCCAGCACCATGTATTAAAGAGGCTATCTTTCCTCCAGTGAGGATGTTTGGCTTCTTTATCAAAGATGAGGTTTCTGAGTGTGTCTGGCATTGTTTCTGCATCTTCTAATCTGTTCCACTGGTCCTCAGTTCTGTTTCTTTGCCAGTACCATGATGTTTTATTACAGTAGCTTTGTAGTTCAGTTGCAAGGTGGGGATTGTGATACCTTCTGCCATGTCTGTCTTACCTAGAATTGCTTTTGCTATTTTGAGTCTCTTCTTGTTCCAAATGAATTTTTGGATGTTTTTTCTCAAGGTCCGTGAAGTATGCTGCTGTGATCTCAATTAGAATTCCATTGAATCTGTATAGCACTTTTGGAAGTATGGCCATTTTCACTATGTTTTTCCTTCCTACCCAGAAGTAGGGGATGTCTCCATTTTCTGATATCATCTTCAATCTCTCTTTTCAGATTGCTATAGTTTGCAGAAGAGACGTCTTTGATTTCTTTCGTTAGGTTGATTCCTAGGTATTTCAGTTTTTTGTATGCTATTGTGAAAGGAATTTTTGCCCTACTTCTTTTTCATTGAGTCTGCTATTCCTGTAGAATAGCAAAAATCCTATTGATTTTTGTCTGTTGACCTGGTATCCAGCTACTTTACTGAATTTGGTTATTAAGTCTAGAAGACTTTTGATGAAGTTCTTGGGCTCTTTTATATACAGTATCATGTCATCTGCACATAATGACAATTTGAATTCTTCATCTCCTATCTTTTATTCCTTTTATTTCTTTCTCTTGTCTTATCGCTGTGGCTAATGTTTCCAAAGCTACATTGAAACAGTGTGGTGATAGTGGACATCCTTGTCTTGTTCCTGATTTTAGTGTGAAAGATTTCAATTGTAAACGGCTTTTAGCAGTTTGAGGTAGAGATCATTTATTCTTTGTAGGGTTTTTATCATGAATGCATGTTGGATTTTGTCAAATGCTTTTTCTGCATCTATGGAGATAATCATATGGATTTCGTGCTTGGCTCTATTGATATAGTGTATTACATTGATTGCTCTGTGTATATTGAATCATCAGTCCATCCCTGGATGAATACCACTTGATCAGGGTGTCTTCTTGATGATCTTCTGCATTCTGTTTGCCAGTATCTTATTAAGGATTTTTGCATCTATGTTCCTTAGTGAGATTAGCCTATAGTTCTCCTTTTCAGTTGGATCTTTCTCTGCTTTGGGGATCAAGGTGATGCTTGCTTCCAGGAATGAATTTGGGAGTATTTCTTCCTTTTGAATTTCATTGAAGAGTTTAAACAGTAGTGGCAACAGTTCCTCCTAAATGTCTTGTAGAATTCAGCATTGAAGCCATCAGAGCCCGGGCTTTTCTTGGTTGATACATTTTTATTGCATTTTCAATTTCATTGGTTGATATTGGCTTCTTTAGAATTTTTAGGTCTTCTTCGTTCAACTTTGGTAATTCATATGTATCTAGGAATCTGTTCATTTCTTCTGTGTTTTCCATCTTACTGGCGTATAGGTTCTGGAAGTAGGTACTGATGATCCTCTGGATTTCTGCTGAGTTTGTTGTAATTTCTCCCTTTCCATTTCGAATTGCATGGATTTCGGCCTTTTCTTTCCTTTTTCTGATAAGGTTGGCTAAGGGTTTGTCAATTTTGCTGATTCTTTCATAGAACCAACTCAACTTCATTGATGTTTTGTATCATTCTCTTAGTCTCCATTGCCTTGATTTCTCCTCTTATCTTTATAATTTGCTCCATTCTATAAGCTTCAGGTTGGTCTTGCTCTTCTTTTTCTAGATGCTTGAGGTTCAGGATCAGATCGTTTAATAGGGCTCATTCTGGTTTCCTAATATGCGTGTCCACTGCTATGAATTTCACTTGTAAGTGTTCTTTCATTGTGTCCCATAGATTCTGATATGTTGTATTGTCAGTTTCATTTATTTGAAGGAACTGTCTGATTTCTTCTTTAATTTCCTCTGTGACCCATTGGTTATTCAGAAATGTGTTGTTCAATTTCCACATGTTTATGAAATTTTTCCTGTTTCTTTTGCTATGGATCTCCAATTTCATCCCACTATGGTCTGATAATATACAGGGGATAACTTCAATTCCTTTGCAGTTCCTTAAACATGTTCTATGTGTGAGTATGTGGTCTATTTTGGAGAATGACCCATGTGCAGCTGAGAAGAATGTGTATTCTGATATTGTGGGATGGAACGCTCTGTAAACATCTGTTAAGTATATTTGATCAAGAGTTTGAGTTCTAGTATTTCATTACATATTTTTTTTGTCCAGTTGATCTATGTATTTGTGACAGTGACAGTGAGGTATTGAGGTCATCCACTAGAATTGTATTAGTCCATATATTACTTTTCATATAAATTAGTATTTGTTTTATATAGTTGGGCACACCAGTGTTTGGTGCATAGATATTTATGATTGTTATCTCTTCCTGTTGGATTGTTCCCTTTACAAGGATGTAGTGTCCTTCTTTGTCTCTCTTGATCAGTGCTGGTTTGAAATCTACTTTACCTGCAAAGACAAAAGCTACTCCTGCTCTTTTTTGGGTTCCCGGTGCATGGAGTTTTGTTTTCCATGCTTTAACTTTCAGTCTATGAGTTTCACTTTGAATTAAGTGTGTTTCTTGTATACAACATATTGTTGGATTTTGCTTCTTGACCCATTCTGCCAGTCTATTTCTTTTGATTGGTGAATTGACACCATTAACATTGATGGTTATAACTGAAACGTGTTGCCTTATCTTTGTCATGACGTTTGCTTTTTGCTGGGTTCTCCCCCTTTATGTTTAATTTCTTTTCACGCCATAAGGGTTCATTCTGCTTTGCTTCTTGGGGTTGTGATCCTCAATGTCTGTTCCTAGGATATTGTGTAAAACTTTTTGGAGTACTGGTTTGATATTTATGAAGTTCCCAAGGTGCTCTTTGTAACAAAAGTGTCTTATTTCTCCATCCATTTTGAAAGATAGTTTTTCAGGGTACATCAATTTACGTTGGAGGCTGTTTTCTTTTAGGGCTTGGAATACATCACTCCAAGTTCTTCTTGCCTTGGGGCTTTGTGTTGAGAAGTCTGCTGTGATTCTGATGGGCTTTCCTTTGTTTGTGATTTGTTTCTTTTCTCTGCTTGTCAAATTTGGTTTTCTGTTGAGTTTCTGGAATCTTAACAATTATATGCCCATGTGTAGTTTTGTTTGTTTGTTTTTTTTTTTGATCAAGGCTATTTGGAGTCCTACATGCCTCACTTATCTGTATGTCAAGTTCTTTTCCCCTGCTTGGGAAGTTTTCTGCCATTACTTCTGTGAACAGTTTTTTTATGTCGTCTGCACTCTCTCCTGTTTCTTCATTGACTAAGATCAGTCTTATGTTATTCTTCTTTGCATTGTCTAGCAGCTGCTGGCTTGATTTCTCATGATCCCTTACAATTTTGAAACAATTTTTCTTTTCCTGGTCACTAATGGCAATCATCTTCTATATCTGAAATTCTGTCCTCACATTGGCTCATTCTGTTGTGTAGACATTTTATGGAGTTTTTCATCTCCTGGAAATCTATTTGCATCTGTTTTATGGATTCCATTTGTTCCCTATGTTGGGATTCCATCATGTTACTCAGCTTCTCTCTAGATTCATTAATCATGTCTTGCAGTATGAGCACAATCTCTGCTGTTATCTGAGAAATTATTTCTGATTTCATTTTTTCCAGATCCTCTTTTGTTGCCAGTTCAATGGGTCCAGGTGGTTGAGTATCAGATTGTTCCATCTCATTTCCCTTTGGGGTTGCTGTAGGTGATCTGGAAGTCTGGTTTTGAGACTTATTTACGTGCCTCTCATTTTCACCTGGGGGAGGTGCTGTTGGCACCTGCATGACTCACCTCCTCTGAGCTGGGAGAGGTGGGCAAGAAGCTCAGTAGCCCCTTCCTCTGGTCTGGGAGTGGTGGGATGTGTAGCAGCCTGGAAGCATCTATCTCTGGGCTGGGAGTGGTGCTACCTATAGTAGTACTTTGTCGAAATTTCAGCCCATAAGCAGTGGACTCCAAGGCAGGAATGACAAACAGGCATGACAGAGGATGAACAGCATGGCATGCACAAGGCAGCAAAAGGTAACAAGCGGGCTGTAGTGTGTATTTCTGACCAGTATGTATTTTGGATATAATTCCCATTCATTTATAATGAATCTTTTGAACATTATTGCCCCTTCTTTATGATTTTATTCTGTTGTTTTCAAGTATACAATTTATTTGTAACAATACTCATTATGATATAAAGACATATCATCTAGTTATTCCTCTTATTTAACTAAAATTTATATCTTTTCAACAACATCCACCTAATTTCCCAATCCACTGCTGCTGGCCATCACCATTTTGTTCTGAGTTGAACTTTTAAATATCCACAGTTAAGTAATTTAATGCAGTGCTTTTGTATCTGTACCTGATTATTTCTTTTAATGTAGGACTTTCCAAATATACCCACATGATAGATAATGCCAGGATTTACTTCTTTTTTCTTTTTGGTACCAGGGATTGAACCCAGGACCTTGTACTTGTGAGGCAGGCAGCAGAACCACTGAGATAAATCCCCAGCCCTAGGATTTCTTTCTTTTTAAAGGCTGATTTGCATTACATTGTTTAGATGCCTCACTTTTTTATTCATCTGGTCATCTTATGTCAGACACTTGGGTTGTTTCTGTATTGTGATCATTATTCGCAATATGTCAGCTTGACCTGGGTGAGAACTGCCTTGCACATTAGTAAAGTTCTGGGTGTGACTTTAGCTGATTGATATATAAGTCAGAAAACTGAAATGGGATGACCTAGTCCTAATGCAGGTGGCACCATCAAATCAGTTTGTAGCCTGGACAGAATAAAAAGAGAGAAAAAGGAAGTGCTCCCATTTTGGACAAGCTCCAGTTTTTGCCATTGTTTTGGACATTGGTCTTCAGTCTCACCAGCCATCCCACGCACACTTATATTGGTATCTTATACTACAGGTACCAAGTCTTCAGTGGCTTCTTATACATATTTTTTATTTGTACATATTGTGATACATGATGAACGCACTGATTATAGGGAGATAGCACATACACATATTGCATCTTGTCTTTATATTTCCCCTCACCTCCATTCTTCCTCCTTCCTATCCTAGATCCCCTCCCTCTTGGTATAAATTCTAACTCCCTGTTTCTTATAATCTATGCTTTACTTTGTTTTTTAATTTATTAGTACTTTGGGTTTCCTATATGGGAGAAAACATACCATATTTAACTTTCTGTGCTTTATTTATTTTTTTTAGCTTTATGGTATCATGGTGTATCTGCATTGGTACAAATGATTCAATTTTATCCTTTTGTATGCCTGAGCAGTATTCTATTGTGTATAAATACCACATATTCTGTATCCATTCATCTGCTGACATGCATGTTGGCCATTTCCAAGATGTAGCTGTTATGAGTTGTTCTGCTATAAACATGGGTATGCGTGCATCACAGTAATGTTATGTCTTTAACTCTTTGGGAAAACACCCAGAAGGCATAGAGCTGGGTCAAATGGAACTTCTATTTTTCTTTTTTGAAGAATCTCCATCCTGATTTCCACAGTGCTTGTATTAGTTTACATTCCATCAACAATAGAGAAAGGTTCATTTTTTCCTATAACCTCATTTGTTGTCTTTTGAATTGTTGATAAGAATTTTTTTGTGGGCCCCAGAACACAAGAAGGTTCTGCAACAACTCCAGGCTTCCATGCATGTTGTTTTGCTATTGGGGCCACAGGACTCAGACAGATCCAAGGGTACTGGAGTGGTCAGGAGCAAATAAAGATGCTGTTTGGAGCCTGTGGAAGGCCCTCATAGAGGAGCTGCAGCAGAGGGCCTTAAGATTTTGGAGCAGGGCCAGAGATTTAGCTCAGTGGCATCATGCCTGCCTCACAAGTGCAAGGTCCAGAGTTCAATCCTTGGTACAAAAAAAAGATTTTGGAGCCTGGTTCTGGTATCACCTGCCAAAAAATCACTCTTCTTTTGAGAAACAGCTCCTAGCCTGATACTTAACCTTAAGAAACTGAACTCTTAGGCTTGGGACACAGGCTACAATATAACTTGAGCTACCCATCATGAACTGGGTGCTGTCTGATTCATCAAGTCTTAATGTTGAACATACACAGCAATAGTTATCAAATGGATTTGACATATATGTGAATTATCCCTGGCAGGACCAGAAGATAAGAGTAAGTCATGTAAAGAAGTAGTCCAAAAGACCATGATTCTGACCCTTGTTCTACTGCCTCTGTCCTCTAGAATGTACCTATTACCTCATGGTGTGTACTCTGTTATCTATTGACAAAGGAAGAGAAGACTTGGGCCTTTTTACTGATGCTTTTGTCTGTTATTTTCAGGTACTACCACAAAGCATTCAGCTCCAGGAATACAAAAGAAACAAGCCTTCTTTTCTGGACACCCCTTAAGGACAGTGGTGAAGGAAAATCACAGTGGGCAAAATTTTGTGCACATGGATATACATTTTGCTTGGAGGTAAAAATGGCCCAGCATGTGATTCTATATGGATGGGAGCCAATGGTTTGACTTGATGGACAGGAAATTGGAAGGAACATGCCTGGAAATTTGGCGACAAAAAAATTGCAGAAGATGTGACACAGGGAATGGTGATGAAGGTATTTGTGTCTTATGTAAATGCTCACCAAAATGTGACCTTAGAACAAGAAGACTTTAACAATCAAAAGGAGACAATGACCCATTCTGTGGTTACCAGCTGACATTTTTCCTTAGCCAACTATCATTGCCCAATGAATTCATGACAAAGTGGTAATGGTGGCAGGGAAAGAGGTTATGGATGGACTCAGCAACACGGAATTTCACTCACCAAAACTGATCTGGCACCAGCCAGTGCTGAATGCTCATTTTGTCAGCAGTCAAGAACAAACTTGAGTCCCCAGTATAGCTCCATTCCCTGGGGTGACCTGTGAGCAATAGGGAAAGGGGACATTACTAGAACCTCTGCAGTAAGTCCTAATCTCCTACAAGCCATAATAACACAAGGCAAATTAAATTAAAAGATAGAACAAATGAGACTTAGAGAAAAAGCTGTGCTTTAGGCTTGATCAGTGCTGCTCTGGGCATCAAAGGCAAAAGCCCCTGAACTAGCTACACCTGTTTTCAGTACATCAGCAGAAGCAAATGTAACAGATTACTCAGGGCATAGGGTTCAGTACATCAGAAAGTAACAAATGTAAAAGGTCACTCTGGGCAAAGAGTTCGGTACATCGGGAGAGTAACAAATGTAAATGGTGACTCAGAGGGCTGCAGAAGAAGCAGTGGCAGTGAAAATCCTAGAACAATGAGGAACTATGCACATGAAGATTTTGTTCCTCCCATGATGTCTTCAGCTGGTGTAATCTTGCCCTGGAGCATCACCGGACGATTGAGGTTTTAGCTGTGACCAGTGGCCAAAATGGAGATATGTCTCAACATGCCATAGCTGGCCTGTAGGCAGGAGAACTAGGCCTAATCAAATGATTTTCCCCAAAATTATGTAGAATTGCTTCCAACAGTGACCAATCTGCAAGCGGGTGGCAGGTTGATTATGTGGGACTACTTCCATAATAGACAGGGCAGCACTTTGTCCTTACAGGAATAGAGAGTTATTCTGAGTATGGATTTGTCTTCCCTGCATATAATGCTTCTTCCAAAACTACTATCTATGGGCTTACAAATTGCCTTATCTACACTCATGATATTCAATAAAGCATTGTTTACGATCAAAGAAGGCACTGTATAGCCATACTTTATCGCAATAGGCTCACTAGTCTTACCATATTTTCCACCATCTGAATACAGCTGAGTTAATGGAAAGTTTGAATGGCCTTTTAAAGATGCACTTACAGTGCCAGCTAAGTGGCAATATCATGTACATCTAGAATAAGGTCCTCAAGAAGGCTGTAATATATTCTGAATCAGTCCCTAATATATGGCTTTGCTTCTTCCTTACCCAGAATGAGAATGAAGGGGTGGAATGTGGAATGGTACCATTCACCAGTGATCCACTATCTTCCTGCTTCTATGGCCTTGTGCTCTGCTGACCTAGATGTCTTACTTCTCTCTCACAGAGAGAAGGAGGCACTACCAGGAGGCACTACCATTAACTGCAAGCTAAGCCTTCCCCTGGTCATTTTTGCCTCCTTATGGCTCTGAGTCTACAGCTAAAAAGAGACTTAGTTTTGGTGAGGGTGATTGACTCAGACTACAAAGGGGAATAGGAAATTAGGATACTATTCAATAATGGAGAGAATAATGACTATATTTAGGATGCAAAAGTTCCATTAGGGCATCTCCTAGCATTATTATGTTCTATTATTAAGGTCAATGGGAAACTACAGCAGTGCGAGAAGTGGCCCAGAACTTTCCTGAATGAAGATATGGTTACCCTACCAGGTAAAGAACCAAGGCCCAATTAAATGCTTGCTGAGAGCCAGGGGAACACAGAATGGGAATAGTAAGTAGGATAGTTATAAATACCAGCCTTAATAACATCACCAATTACAGATATGAGGATTATAGTTTTCATGAATATTTCTGTCCTACTTTGTTGATATACTTATGCATATATACATATATTAAATAGATATATTTGTGTGTTTTCTTTGTAACAATAGAGCATAAGCATCACTGAAAGACAATGTCTGTCTTCTATTTTAGGGAAGGAATTAGTTCATTTTCTTTTGTAAGCAGGATAGTTGTATCTTGTTAGGTGTAATTATGAACTAGCTATTTGATTTGGAGATTAAGTGTGGTTTATGAGATTAGTAGGGTTGTCAAGTTGAGAGGGGGTAAATTGTAATTGCTAATCATGATATATCTATTTTACCTGAATAAGAATCACCTAGAAGATCAGTAAATTTCTGGATGTACCTGTGGATGGTTGATATGTAGACTAGTGCTAGAGACTCCTGCAGTAAGTCTCTAGTTCCCATCTGCCCAATCTATGGCACAGGCCTAAGGAAAAAAATACACTAAGAGACAGAACTAGGAGACAAAGTGGGGTGCCAGGATGACCAATGCTGCTGCAACCAACAAAGGCACTGAGCAGTCCCAGGCACTTCTATTTGCAATCAATTGGGTTAAATGTGTGTTAGGAATGGTTTCTATGGAAATTAATGTAAATAGGGCTCTTAAAGGACAAGACAAAGCATTCTTGAATTAGGAACAGAATAGACAAAATATATGATTGTAATTAGAACATTGTCCTTCTAGTCAGGAGGTTTCAGTTGTGGGGATGGAATTTGGGTGGGAGTTACTCTCACTGCAGCATGTAGGCTTCGGCCAGACTCACTTCTCAAAATAAGCCAATTGTGGGGCTCTTTACAGCCTGCTTTGGGGATAATCAATACTACAGTCCTCTTGAGACTAGGAATCTGAGGGATAAGACCCACACTGGATCTGATTGGTACCAATCAATAGACTTGTATCCTGGACAAAATAAAAATGGAAAGAAGGAAGGATCTCTGTCACTGCTTGTGTATACTGGTTTCCACTTTCTTCAGCCTTCCAATCCTGATTCACACTAGCAATTGTAGGCCTAGAGACCCATAGGTAGAGAAAGATGAGGGACCTCTGCCCCACACCTAAAGGAGTTTAGACAGATGGTTGAACAGGCTTAATCACCTGTGAAGAGCTGCCAGCCTGTGGTTGCACTTTCTTTTTATGCTGTACCCTGCAAAGCTTTGTTTGCAAAAGTTAAAAGCAAAGAAAAAAAAAAAAAGGAAACCAGACCCCAAAGTGTGAAAACCCCCAGAACCATTCCCCATCCTCCCTGGTAATGAGCCAATGGACCAGTCAGGTAGGGGCACCCTCAGCCCAGAGACAGGATAGGCCCCTGACTACTATAAATTAACACCTTGTGCACCCTTCAATGGTGGCTCGGTTTTGAGCACCCAGTCTGTCTCTCTGAGAGTAGCCAGCTGTACTCTCACATGCTTGCTGAATAAAAGTACAAACTTTGCTTCTATGCTTTTGATCTCTATCTGATTCTTCCACAACCTTCTGTGTCATTGGGAGAGGCAGGCCTAGGATTGCAGGAACTCTGCCCATCTCCACCCATGACATAATTCCACAGTCGACTTCTAGAATGTTAATCTTTGACTGGTTCTGCACCCTTGATTCCTCTTGTTCTGCAGCTTTCATCTTTTTGGGCTGCAGCGACTGAATCTTCTGTTTCTCCAGCATACAGATAGCCATTGTGGGTTCTTCACCCTCTGATAGCACAGAAGGCTCTGTGGACTCTTCTGCCTCTGATCTTGTAAGCCTACATAATAAATCACCTTTTACAATTATGCATATATTTTCTACTGATTCAGTTCCAGTAGAGAAATGTAACTAATTCTCATATGTTGGATATTGTGGACTAAAGCTGCCATAGTATTGATAATAGTCACACATCTTGACACACTGATTTTATATCTTTTGTATTTATATCTTTTGGAATTGTTGGATCATATGTTATTTCTACTTTTATTTTTTATGAACATTACATTTTTTCAGTAATGCCTCTACGAATATATATTCTTATCAACAGTGTTCAAGGGTTTTCTTTCTCCACATATTCACAAGCACTGATTATATTTTGTCTTTATAATAGTAACACATAAAGTGAGGTTTTAATTTACAATACCATCATGATTAGTGAGGTTGAATAGCATTTTGGGTACCTGATGTCTATTTGTGTGGCTTCTTTTCTTAAGAAATTTTATTCAAATTTTTTGCCCACCTAATTGAAAAATAATAATTGTATATATTTAAGGGGAAGAATGTGGTACTCGAGACATACATTTATTGAGGAATGACTAAGGAAAGATAATACATTTATTACCTTAAACATTTATCATTTCTTTGTACTGAGTTTATTCATAGCCCACCTAGTTAGCTATTTTTGTTAAAAACCCTATATTGTTAACCAGACCCACATTGTTGTCTAATAAAACCAGAATTTATTCCTCTTATCTAATTGTAACTTTATACCAATTGACCAACCTCTACTTATATCCTTCATTTTCTCCTCTAGTCTTTCCAATCTTTGGTAACTAGTATTCTATTTTTGAGTTTTAAGAGGACAGCATTATTAGACCAAGCAAATGAATGATAAAATTCAATATTTATTATCTATGCCTGGCTTATTTTAAATAACATAATGCATTCCAGGTTATCAATGTTGAAAATCACAGACTTTGGTCCTTTTGTTTTCTTAATATTCCATTGTGTATAGCTCCATTGTGAATAGTTTGGGAAGAACCAATGCTAGTTCTTATATAAATGCTTTGAAATATTGATCAGTGAAGCCATGAAAACATTTCCTGGGTATTTTATTAGTAATTTTATTAAAAGTACTAATTCTATCAGATTACTTATTGTTGATCTGCTGAGATTTTTGTAATAATCACCTGTAAACATTTGGACTTTCATGGTATTGCATAGGACAGCTCTTATTCATATTTGTTAATTTTATTTTTCTTTTTTTGCTTAAATTCTTTTATTGGTACATTTTAGGTATGCAATACATTTATATTTATCATTGCGTGCTTGTAGCTGTACATGATGTATCTTGGTTCCTATTTTTCCCCATTACCTGTGTGCACTTCACCCCTCCACCCTTCCCTATTTATATAGACTTGGTTTCATTTTGTTTTTCTTTTCTCATAATTTTTCCTTTCCCTTCTTTCCTTTCCCCATCTCCTCCCACCACCACTACCCCTTTGGACCTTTTCCTATTTCAAAGTATCAATTATTAGTTAGGAATCCTTTTAATCCTTATTTACACTCAGTTTCTCACACTAAACTATTCGGTATTTACACATGTGTGTCCTATTTATTTCACTTAAGAGTATGGCCTCGATATGCATCCATCTAGCTATAAATGACTCCAGTTTTTCATTCTTTATGGCTGAGTAGAATTCCATTTTATAAAAAAATCCACATTTTCTTTATCAGTTTCCAGTTATTGGGCACTTGAGCTGCTTCCAAGCTTTAGCTATTACAAACTGTGCCACTATGAATATGGGTACATGTATATCACTGTACTATGATTCTTTTAATTCTTTTGGGAAAATACCCAGCAGGGGAATAGCTGGGTCATATGGGACCTCTAGTCCTAGTTCTTTGAGGTAACTCCATACTGACTTCCACAATGGTTGCACCAGTCTGCACTCCCACCAACAATGGTGAAGCGTTCCTTTCTCCCCACAACCCACAAGCATTTGTTATTTGTTGATTTCTTGATAGCAGCCATTGTTTCTGGGGTGAGGTGGAATCTCAGGGTTGTTTTCATTTGCATCTCTCGAATGTCAAGTGATGTTGAACATTATTGAATATATTTGTTTGCTGCTTTTACTTCTTTGAGGCATGTCTGTTCATTTCAGATGACCATTTTTGAATTGGGTCTTTGAATTTGGGGGGGGGTTATTTTTTTCAATTCTTTATATATTCTAGATAGTAGTCCTTTGTCTGAAGTACAGCTGCTAAAAAGTTTTCCCATATTGTAGGTTGTCAGCTCTGCTGGTGGTTTCTTTTACAGTGCAGAAGCTTTTTGATAAGATGAGATCCCAGTTGTTGATTCTTTCTGCTAGTTCCCGTGCTGCTGTTTTGTTCATGAAGTCTTTTCCTATGCCAATGTCTTCAAGAGTTCCACCTAACTTATCTTCCAGCAAGTTTACTGTTTCTGTCTTAATATTTACATCTTTAATCCACTTCAATCTTGGTTTAGTGCATGGTGATAGGCATGGGTCCAGTTTTAATCTCTGGCAGGTTGAAATCCAGTTTTTCCAATACCATTTATTAATTAGGCTATCTGTCCTCCAGTAATGGTGGTTGGCTCCTTTGTCAAAGATGAGGTGGCTGAGCATGCCTGGAGTTGTTTCTGCATCTTCTAATCTATTCCACTGATCTTCAGATCTGTTTCTTTGCAGTACCATGCTGATTTTATCACAGTAGCTTTGCAGTATAGTTTCAAGTTGGGGATTGTGATACCCCCAGCCATGTCTCTCTTGCCTAGAATTGCTTTTGCTATTCTAGGTTTCTTCTGCTTCCAAATGAATTTTTGGATCATTTTCTCTAGTTCTGTGAAGTATATTGTTGGAATTTCAATTGGCATTGCATTAAATCTGTATAGTAGTTTTGGAAGTATAGCCATTTTCACTATATTTGTTCTTCCTACCCAGGAACAAGGGATGTCTTTCCATTTTCTTGTATCCTCTTTGATCTCTTTTTTCAGAGTGCTATAGTTTTCAGTGTGAGGTCTTTTGCTTCCTGTGTTAGATTGATTCCGAGATATTACATTTTTAGATGCTATTGTATAAGGAATTTTTTCCCTAATTTCTCTCTCAGTAAGTCTGTTATTTGTGTACAAGAAGGCTATTGTTTTTTGAGTGTTGAGCTTGTATCCAGCTACTCTACTGAATCTGTCAATTAAGTCTAGAAGTCTTCTGGTGGAGTTTTTTGGGTATTCTATGTAAAGTATCATATCATCAGCAAATAATGACAGTTTCAATTCTTCTTTTCCTATCTTTATTCCTTTTATTTCTTTCTCTTTTCTAATTGTTGTGGCTAATGTTTCCAGAACTATATTGAACAGGAGTGGTGAGAGTGGGCATCCTTGTCTTGTTCCTGATTTTAGAGTGAAATTTTTCGGTTTTTGACCATTTAGTATGATGATGGCTGTTGTTTTTTCATAGATAGCCTTAATTAGATTGAGATAAAGACCTTCTATTCCAATTTTCTGTAGGGTTTTTATCATGAATGGGTGCTGGATTTTGTCAAATGCTATTCCTGCATCTATTGAGATGATCATATGGTTTTTGTCCTTGACTCTGTTAATATGGTGTATTACATTTATTGATTTATGAATGTTGAACCATCCTTGCATCCCTGGGATAAATCCAACTTGGTCAGAGTGTATGATCTTCTTGATGACTCTCTGTATTCTGTTTGCCAGTATCTTGTTGAGGATTTTTGCATCTGTGTTCATTAGGGAGATTGGCCTGTAGTTCTATTTTTGGGCTGGGTCTTTCTGTGGTTCTGGAATCAAAGTAACACTTGCTTCCAGGAATGAATTTGGAAGTGTTGCTTCCCTTTCAATTTCCTTCATGATTTTAAAGGGTAATGGCATTAGTTCTTCTTTAAATGTCTTGTAAAATTCAGCAGTGAAGCCATAAGATGAAATCCCAGTTGTTGATTCTTTCCGCTAGTTCCTGTGCTATTGAGGTTTTGTTCATAAAGTTTTTTCCTATGCCAATATCTTCAAGAGATCTACCTAACTTATCTTCCAGCAAGTTTACTGTTTCTGTCTTAATATTTAGATCTTTAATCCAGTTCGATCTTAGTTTAGTGCATGCTGATAGAGATGGATCTAGGTTTAATCTCTGGCACGTTGAAATCCAGTTTTTCCAACACCATTTATTAAATAGGTTATCTTTCCTCCAATGAGGGTGGTTGGATCCTTTGTCAAATATGATGTGGCTGAGTATGTCTGAAGTGGTTTCTGCATCTTCTAATCTATTCCACTGATCCTTGCATCTGTTTCTGTGCCAGTTCCATACTGTTTTTATCACAGTGGCTTTGTAGTAAAGCTTCAAGTTGGGTATTGTGATACCGCCAGCAATGTCTCTGTTGTCCAGAATTGCTTATGCTATTCTAGATCTCTTCTGGTTCCAAATGAATTTGTGGATTGTTTTCTCTAGTTCTGTGAAGTATATTTGTGAAATTTCAATCAGCATTGTATTAAATCTATATAGTATTTTTGGATGTATGGCCATTTCAACTATATTGGTTCTTCCTACACGGGAACAAGTGATGCCTTTCCATTTTCTTATATACTCCTTGATCCCCTTTTTCAGGGTGCTGTAGTTTTCAGTGTAGAGATCTTTTGCTTCCTTTGTTAGAGAATTATGTTGAACATGAGTGGTGATAGTGGGCATCCTTGTCTTGTTCCTGGTTTTAGAGTGGAAGTTTTCAGTTTTTGATGATTTATTATGATGATGGCTGTTGGTTTTTCATAGATAGCCTTAATCAGGTTGAGATAAAGACTTTCTTTTCCAATTTTCTGTAGCGTTTTTATCATAAATGGGTGTTCGACTTTGTCAAATGCCTTTTCTGCATCTATTGAGATGATCATATAGTTTTTATCTTTGACTCTGTTAATATGGTGTATTACATGTATTGATTTACGAATATTGAACCATCCTTGCATCCCTGGGATAAATCCGAATTGTCCAGGGTGTATGACCTTCTTGATGACCCTCTGTATTCTGTTTGTCAGCATCTCATTGAGGATTTTTTCATCTATGTTCATTAGGGTGATTGGCCTGTAGTTCTCTTTTTTGGTTGGGTCTTTCCCTGGTTTTGGAATTAAAGTAACACTTGCTTCCAGGAATGAATCTGCAAGCATTGCTTCGCTTTCAATTTCCTTCATGAGTTTATAGAGTAATGGCAATAGTTCTTCTTTAAATGTCTTGTAGAATTCAGCATTGAAGCCATCAGGACCTGGGCTTTTCTTTGTTGGTAAATATTTTCTTACATTTTCAATTTCACTCATTGTAATTAGGGTGTTTAGAATTTCTATATCTTCTTCATTTAACTTGGGCAATTCATATGTATCTAGGAATCTGTCCATTTCTTCCGTGTTTTCCATTTTATTAGAGTACAGGTTCTTAAAGTAGGTATTGGTGATCCTCTGGATTTCTGCTAGGTCTCTTGTGACTTCCCCTTTTTCATTCTTTATTGTATGGATTTGAGCCTTTTCTTTTCTTTTTTTGATAAGATTGACTAAAGGTTTATCAATTTTATTTATTCTTCCAAAAAAGCAACTCTGATTCATTAATTTTTTTTATCATTCTCTTAGTCTCCATTGCATTGATTTCTGCTCTGAACTTTAAAATTTCCTCTCTTGTGCAAGCTTTGTGTTTGTTATTCTCTTCTTTTTCTGAGAGTTTGAGGTTCTGCATTAGGTTGTTCATCTGAGGTCTCTCTGTTTTCCTAATATGGGCATTCACTGCTATGAATTTCCTGCATAGAACTGCTTTCATTGTGTCCCATAGATTCCTGTATGTTGTACTGGCATTATCATTTACTTGTAGAAACTGTCTAATTTCTTCTTTAATTTCCTCGGTGATCTATTGGTTGTTCAGGAGGGTGTTATTCAATTTCCATGTGTTGTGTGAGTTTTGGAGTTTCTCATGTTTTATGTCCAATTTTATTGCACTGTGGTCTGATAATATACAGAGGGTAATTTCAATTATTTTACATTGACTTACACATGTCAGATGAGCTAGAATATGGTGTATTTTGGAGAATGACCCATGTGCAGCTGCAAAGAATGTGTATTCTGATTTTTGTGGGGTAGAACACTCTGCAAATATCTATTAAGTCCATTTGTTCAATACCTTGGTTCAGTTCTTGAATTTCTTTGTTAATTTTTTGTCTAGATGATCTGTCTATTTGTGATAGTGGGGTATTGAGGTCCACTACTACAAATGTATTAGTGCTTATTTGGTTTTTCATGTCCATTAATATTTGTTTTGGATAGTTGGGGCCATTCATATTTGTTGCATATATATTTAGGCTTGTCATCTCTTCCTCTTGGATTGTTCCCTTCAAAGGGATATAGTGACCATCTTTGTCTCCCTTAGTTTTGGTTTGAAATCTATTTTATCTGCAAATAAGATTGCTATGCCTACTTTATTCTGGGTTCCTGTCACGTGGAAAGCTGTGTTCCATCCTTTTACTTTCAGTCTATGTACGCATCATATTGCTGGACTTTGCTTCTTAATCCATTCTGTCAGTCTATTTCTTTTGATTGGTGTATTGAGGCCATTAACATTGAGGGTTATAACTGATAAGTATTGACTCATCCTTGTCACGATGTTTTTCTCTTGTTGGCTCTTATTTATCTTTCCCCCTTTCCCTTTAGTTTCTTACCTTGCCTGGGGGCTTCCCTCTGTTGAGCCTCATGGAGTTGTGACCTTCATTGTCTTTCTGTAGACTATTGCTTAGAATTGGTTGGAGTGCTGGTTTGGTGTTCATGAAATTTCTCAGGTGTTCTTTGTCATGGAAGTATCTAATTTCCCCATCGATTTTGAAAGTTAATTTTGCAGGATACAACAGTCTAGTTTGGAAGTTATTTTCTTTTAGGGCTCGAAATATTTGACTCCAGGCTCTCCTTGAGTTGAGAGTTTGTGTTGAGAAGTCTGCTGTGATTCTGATGGGCTTTCCTTTATAGGTGATTTGTTTCTTTTCTCTAACTGCCTGTAGAATTTTGTTCTTCTGTTGGGTTTCTGGGATCTTGACTATTATATGTGTAGTTGTAGTATTTTTTTATTGTGGCTAGGTGAAGTTCTATATACCTCACTTCTCTGTATGTCCAGTTCTCTACCTCTGTCTGGGAAGTTTTCCTCTATTAGTTCTGTGAACAGTTTTTTTTATGTCAATTGAAATTTCTCATTTTTTTTCTTGGGCTCCTATCAGTCTTATGCTATTCTACTTTGGATCATCTAGCAGCTGCTGAATTGATTTCTCATGGTCCCTTACTATTTTTAAGAAATCTGTGTTTTCATGGTCCTTCAACACAATCCTGTGTTCTATATCTGACATTCTATCTTCAGATTCTCTTAATCTGCTCTGCATGCTTTCAATGGAGTTTTAATCTCCTGAATATCTATTTGAATCTGTTTCATGGATTCCATTTCTTTCTTATGTTGGGTAATCAGGGTTTCCATTTCTTTCTTATGCTGGGCATTCGTGGCTTCCAGCATGATTCTGAGCTCATCTATTTTTTAATCAGTTTTTGTTCTAGAGCCTATAATCATGTCTTTCACTCTGCTTACCATCTCTGTAGTTATTTGGGAGATTATTTCTGCTTTGAATTTTTCTAGAGCCTCATTCATCTGTTTTGTTACTTCCTGTGCTATCAGTTCAGGGTGTCCAGGTGGTTGATTATCAGACTTTTACCCTCATTTCCCCCAGAAGTTGCCTTTTGTGGGATGGAAGTCTGAGTTTGTGCCTTGCTTAAATGTCTTCTCATTTTTGTTTTTGGTACTGTCCTTCGTTTAGTTCCTGGGTTGATATTTTGAAGTTGCTTATTGTAAGTATCTTTGTTGATGTATTTAGAACCTTATGGAATGATTGCTTCTCAGAGGTATCTTCCAAATATAGCTGGTCTTTAAATTTTTAGTCTCTAATGGCTCTGAGGCTATCTCATTTTCATTATACCAGCAAGGAGAACTGATTAGATCAATCACAACACCTTAGCCCAAGTGATACAATCAGCACCACCATAGCATCAAATACATCATTAGAGAATGACAATTTGTGGTAGTTATTAATCTATCACCTTTAAAAATGAAGGGCCTCTTTCAGGGTATGTCTCTCCTGTCACAACAGACAACATGGGCAGCAGTGTGCAGTTAAAAGTCAATGAATCTCAGTAAGCTAATCTCAGACCCGTGAGATTCAGGAAGATTTCTGGCTGCAAATCCCAAGTTCAGTCCCCTGTCCTGCTTCAGATTTGCATGCTGCAAGGTTCCATTGCAGGTTACAGCTGCCTTTCCCCTGAAGAAAGTCCAGGTTTTGATGGGAGCTGGTGATCCCTCCAACTTACCAATCATGGTGGTCTGGTGTGCCTCTATTGCAGAGATTCTCTTCATTTTTCCAGTGGGCTTCTTTCCATCAGGGAGCCTGAGAGAGGCCCTCTCTCTGTTCACTTCTGCAGCTCAAGACAATGGGTTTTATGGTCCCCTATGCCTCCTGTCTTGGTTGCAAGCTGATGGAGCAAGCCAGAGGAAGGAGGTTCCAGTCAGGCTGCAACTGCTCAGCCCCACTCGGCCCCACTCAGCCCTGCTTGGCCACACTGGGGCTGGTGAGCATGCCTGGGGAGGTCCTCATCACCCTGTCTTGGTCCCAAGCCTGTCTTGGTCACAAGCCTGTTTTGGTCACAAGCTGGTGGAGCAAGCTGGAGGAAGCAGGTTCCAGTCAGATTGCAACTGCTTGATCCCACTCGGCCCCACTCAGCCCCTTATTCATATTTGATTTTGAGCTGTCCATCAAATTTTTTAGCCTTGCTGTTGAATTTCTGCTGTTATGTTTGTTTTTTCTTTGTATGAGAGAGAGTGTTTTTCTCTGGGTGACTATTTTGAAGATAATGATACAAAGCATATAAACCATTGTTATTCTCTTATTTTGTTATGAAATTTTGATTTATTTTTTCATAAGAATTTGTTGATTTTGTCAAGGTACTCAAAAGACCAATTCATTATTTCATTAATTTTTTTCTGTTTTTATTACTTCTATTTTACTTATTACTGTTCTTTATACTTTCCTTTTTTCTACTAATTCTAGACATGGATTTTAGTAGCAGTTATGCAGGATGATTAGGCAGGAGGATTACAAGCTTAAGTGGTTCAACTTAGTAATTTCCTGAATTAAAATAAACAATGAAAATGGATGGGTCAAAATGTATAATAGACTATGTGAAATAGGAAGAAAAGGTCCAAAGGGGAAGAGGAAATGGGAGAGGTAAGTGAAAGGAAAGAAGGGAAAGTAATAAGTATGAGAAAATTAAAAAAAACAGGAACAAAGTCTTTGTCAATAGGGAAGGGTGGAGGTGTTGAAGGGAGGTCAGTGAAATGGGGAAAATAATAAGAATGAAGATGTATCCTGTAAAGGTACAGATTCCCAATGATAAATGTTCTCATATTGTATACCTAAAATGTACCAAGAAACATAATGAATTTTTAAAAATTTAAAAAATTTTTAAAAATGGAAGGGGATGAAGTTCACAATGGATTACTTGCCTAGCAAGTGCAAAGGACTGGGTTCAATCCCTGGTACCAAATATACAAAAAAAAAAAGTCCTTTTACAAAAAATTTAACATAATCACATAGATTTTGTCATTTTTTATTTCCATAGTAATTTAACAATTTTATAAAAACTTTGCTTTTAATTTACTCCTCAATAAATTACTTGTTGAGATTTTCAATAATTTCTACCTGTGTTTAATTTCAACACATGTGCAATGTTTCCTAAATTGCTCCTGTTACTGATTATTATATTTATAATGTGTGTTGAGAAAAAGTACTTTTATGAGTTCAAGCTTTTAAAATTTTTTGCAACTTGCTTTGTGGTCTAAATCTGAACTCTTTTGAGCCTATTCTATGTGGCACTGAGAGAGGTAGGTGTGTGCAGTGGCTCTTGGATGGAATATTGTACTGACAGACAATTCTATTGAACCTTTAAAAGAACACATTTGATGGAAAGGAAAGACTTCTTATTCCTAGCTCACACCACATACAAAGATTAACTAAAAATGCCTCAATGGTATCAGTGGAAAAGTTAAAAATAATGAAACCTCTTAGAAGAAAAGAGAAAAATGTCTTCATTATTCTGGATTCTGCAATTAATTCTTTGATATGAAACTAAACCCATGAACACCAAAAACAGAAATAGAAAAGTTGGACTTCATCAAAATTAAAATCTTTTATGCAAACAAAATACATCATTAAGAAAATGGAAGATAGTACTGGCATATAAATAAAAACACGGAAAAAGTATAGAGATCCAGAAATAAGTTTACAAATTTATGATTAGTTTATTTCAGCAATTTTCCAAGAGTGCACAGTTGGAAAATGGTGCCCAGAAAAATGAAGAGATCCACCATAACTATGAAGTGGAAGATCAAATCACATTACTCATATCACTCAACTACCACCCAAATGAATTAAAATGTAAGTGCAAGATCTCACCCTCTGTGTTTCTGGAAAAGTAGAACTGTTTTTTAAGGCAGAGTGATATGGCACTACAAGAAGACATGTGAATGAGTGATTGGCTAGATGTTGGTCAGAGTCCACAACATTTTAGTTAGACAGAAACAAGGCTAAGAAATCTATCCATATCATGATAATCATAGTTAATAACAAGAAATTGCCTACAAGGAAAATGTTAAGACATCATACAGACCAACAACATATTTGTGAAACACATCTAACTGTCATTAATGTAGAATATATGAAAGATTTGTACATATTAAAATCAAAAGTAAAAAAGGGCCAATGTAAAGCAGTGTAAGACATTAATTCATAACACAGGAGGCTATACTCATGATAAAATTAAAAATAATAAGCATTTCCAAAGATGTCAATGTATTAGAATCCTTGTACATTAGAAAGTAAAATATGCCAGGTTTTGAAAAGCAATTTGGGAAGCCAACCCAGATACCATCCGTAAGTGAGCACAGATCCTTGTGAGAAGCAGTGTGGACTAGAGTGGTACAGCTGCAGGCAGATCCAGCCAGGGCCCTGCCCTGACCCCAGCCACTTGGGCACACTGGCTGAAGACAAAGGACAACCAGAAAGGAGCTCCATACACCCACAAGCATCAGCCAGAGGCCCACCCCAATACCATCAGCAAGTACACACAGATTCCAGAGAGCATCAGTGTGGACCACAGCAGCACAGCTTCAGGAAGGTCCAGCCTGGGCTCTACCCTGACCCCTGCCACTTGGGCACATAGGCCCAAGCCAAGGGCCCACCTGGAAAAGAGCTGAACAGCACACAAACAACAGCCAGAGGCTAGCACTTATATCATTGGTAAGTGCATGGCTTCCTACCCAGAAGCCTGCTTAGACACCAAGGACACCAAGGACTGGGGTGCACAGCCCCCAGCCACAGGCCACTCAAGACAACAGCTACATAGGGGGCAGATCTTAGCCAGAGGCATGTCTAGATACCATCTTAAATGTTCAGAGGCCCCAGTCAGAAGCCAACCCAGACAAGAGGTCAGCTCTATCCAGAAGGTAACATTCTCAATGCAGGAACTGGTGCACTGGTGAGCAGCAGAGAAAACTATTTGGTGGCTTGCTGAGAATTGAAGACCACTGGGTGAGCACAAAGTTGCCTCAAAAAAAGTGCAGCAGGCTGCATCTGTTAAACATCAGAAGAGACATAAATAAGTCTAAAAACCAGACTTCCAGATCACCTAAGGCAAGCCCAAAGGGAAACAACATGGAATAATCTGATAATACTTAACTTTCAGGTTAAAGTCCAGGCTGAGAAACTTAACAATTTAGGGAGAACCCTCTGAAATTAGAAATAAGCAAAAGAGGTCTGGGGATGTAACTCTGTACGAAGGCAATGGGTTTGATCTCTGGTACCAATGAGACGGGGGTGGGGGTGGGGATCATGCATTTAAATTTTAATACATTTGAGTTGGTTTTATTTCTATGTATAGTTGAAAATAAGAGTTATTTCATCTGGTGTGCATTTCCAGATCTCCAGGCACCATTTACAGAGGACACTCTCTCTTCCCACTCCATAGCCTTAGAATTTTTTCAAAATGAATCCATGTATAAAGTATTGGGCTTATTTTTGGATCTGTATATTTACCCATTGTTATATGTGTTTGTTATTGTACCATTACTATGCTTCATTTTCTTGATGCCGCCTTTTGATGCATATAAGATTTTAATTTTGAGAAACACAACATATTTATTTTTGCTTTCATTGCTCATGCATTTGTGTCAACACAGAGCTATACCCCCTGAGCTTAGTTTATTCTTTGAGACAGGGTCTTCCTAATTTGCCCTTAAATATTCACATTACATGATCCCAAAACACAAAGGCTTCAAAGAGTATTTCTTCTCAGAATTGGCAGAAAGCACATGAAAGGATACTTTATTAGTGATAAGGTAATGAAAATCAAAAGTACAATGATAAATGTGACTGTGCCACCACAGGTAAGAATGATGTTGTGTAATTTGTAAGAAAATGAATGGATCTGGAAACTGTCACACTGAGCAGAATAAGCCATACTCAATATGACAAATACTGAATGTTCTCGTTGTTGTGTATAATCTGAAAAAGATGACAAAAATGTAGATTGGAGTAGATATGAACAAAATATACATTGAGATACTCCATATGTAAAAGAAGGGGCACAGCATAGCAGAAGTGTAGTGGGGGTGAAAATTGTCAAAGTATGTTCTGTACAAATATCCCAAAAATTAATCTGTATGATCAATAAAAAGAATGAAGGTAAAGTACAATGCTATGACACTTTACATAAAAGAAGAGGCTATAATTTACAAAACAGGAAAAATAACAAGTATTAACATGAATGCTATAAGCTGACACAACATAGTGAATATAAAATACATCAGCCATTGTGAAAATAAACTGGAAGTTTCAAAAAAATAGTTAAACATGTAGTTATTACCTGATCCAGCAGTTTTACTCCAAGGTAGATTTTTCTAGATAATTGCAAGTAAGTGCTCAAAGAACAAATGTACATGAAAATGCATGGCGATGGTATTTGTAATAGCCAAAATATGGGAAACATCCAAATGTCTATCATGAGTAAATGCATAAGCATTGTGTGCATACATAAGAGTAGAGTATTATTTAGCCATAAAAGAAAAGGGAAAGATTAACAGTACTGATAAAGCTGTCAAAAACAGGGAAGAAAGGAATGGAAGAGGGGAGGAAGGAAGCTAAAGGGGAAAATACATGGAAGGAAAGAAGGAAGAAAGAAATTATGGAAACAAGGAAATAAAGGATGAAGAAAAAGGAAGGCAGGCAGGTAGGAGGGAGGCAGAAGGACTGCAAGTGGAATGTAAGGAAAACATTGAAGATGACAGGGAATGTAGTGACATCTTAGAGTTGCCTTATTCATGACAGGATATGAATGAAATGAACAAGTTCTCTTCAAGGAGTAGATTTCACATTGAAAATCCAGTCATTGTTTTTACAAAGTGTAAGCTAGCCATGTTTGAATGGTGAACTCCGTGTCAGTTATACGTCATCTTAATGGTTATTTCTTTTGCAAAATGTGGTGAATGAAAGAAAATATCTCAAAGAAATATTTTCAGGATTAAATGAATACATCTAAAATCAACAGGGTCAGAGATTTAGCTCAGTGGTGCTGCCACCTGCCTCACAAGCACAAGGTCCTCAGTTCAATCCCCAGTACCAAAAAAATAAATAAATAATTAAATTTAAAAAATGAAAGCAACAAGCAGAATTCTCAGATGCTAACCAATTTGCCTTGACTATTGTGTTTTTGTCAATTCATTTTTTAAAAAAGGACAAGAATAAACAAATGAAAATGAAAAATATTAATATTCAAGGAAATAATTTTGCAGTAATACTTTAATAGGTACATAATATTGTATATACTGATGAGGTAGGAAGTGATGTTTTGATACACATATACTTAGTAGTATTATCAAATCAGGGCCATTGACACATACATCACCTCACATATTTAGCACATCATTAAAAGTGAGAATATTTAAGGTTATTAAGGAGATAATTTTTGAGGATACCATATTGGTACTTCATGTGTTAAGTACATTAAACATGAAGTTAGAAATATCAGGAATACTTGTATGAAAATTGACCAAAGATGAAATGGATTTTTTAAATTTTATTTTTATTTGTATGTATTTGCATTGCATAATGATTACATTCTTCACGGGGAATTGGTACATGTACATAACACATCTTAATTCTTTTTTCATACATTTATCTCCTATTCCAACAGGAGAGTATTCTTGACAATTAAATAATGAATGTTGAGGAGAAATGTATTTGGCAAACAGTTTTGG
Source organism: Heterocephalus glaber (assembly GCF_053883595.1). Taxonomy (NCBI): domain Eukaryota; kingdom Metazoa; phylum Chordata; class Mammalia; order Rodentia; family Bathyergidae; genus Heterocephalus; species Heterocephalus glaber. Next base: position 157,375 of record NW_028258220.1, on the reverse strand, counting down.
GTGGCACAAAAGAAACATGAAAGAATGAGGCATATAAGAAATGTATATAAAACTTAGAGTTCAATTGCTAGAAATAAGGTTGAACATGCAGAGAAAGAACTATTGAAGGTCTAATTTAATATATTAGAAATTTCATAGGTAATTCAAACTAGAGCTCAGTTCATATACCATGAGAAGAAGCACATTATGAGATCATAAGGAAGCAGGAACTGGGGCCAAATGGAGGCAGAGGGAACAATGAAGAGCCTGTTGAGATAATTCTGAAGAGAGAGACTGGTGACCTGCTTTAACCTGATCTAATTTCATGCCAGTGAGACTAGTATATTTGGGAAGACATATGTATTAGTTTTTTATTAATGTAGTAAAAGTATCAGGTTCTTATCAGGTGAGACTTTTTCTTTTTCTTTTGGTACTGTGGATTGAACTCGGGACCTTGTGATTGCAAGGCAGGCACTGGAACCATTGAGCTAAATTCCCAGCCCTAAAAAGCCACAACTTCTTTTTCTTTCTTTCTTTTTTTTGGGGGGGGGTGAGATTTTTTTCTGACAGTGGTACATTTTTGTTCTGAGTTAATTAGTGAGAAGATGTCTGAACTTATTTCCTTTAAGATTTTAAGATATTCTATCTAAACAGTTAAGATTGATTTGTACAGTGCAAGCTCCTTACAGCTGATGAAGCAATTTAGGTGACTATAGGGTGGTAAGATGAGAATAGAAATAGCAAAGGATGGATTCAGAAGTGGCCAGTGTGAGCTAAAAAGTATAATCAAGGAGATTGCTACAAGGCAGGATATGGGTGTGAAGAAAAGAGAAGAACTCACTATGCCTCCTGGGTTGGGGATGTGAACAAGTGGATGAATGGAATTGCATCTATTAGTCAGGAAGGGATATAGGTAGAGTGAAGTGTGTAGGAATAGAATAATTGATTAATGGGTTTTAGAAAAGGAATGAAATTGAAATATTGAAAAATCACAATATTTGCCTTAGGGAATGAAATGCCAACTCAGAACTAAAGACACTGGACCATCAAAGATAAGAGACCTCAATGATCCGGTGATGTTGTGATGCTCCAGGACAAGATTACACCAGCTGAAGACATCCTGGGAAGAACAAAATCTTCATCTGTATAGTCCCTCATCGATCTAGGAATTCTGCTGCTCTCCAATCATCTGTTACTTTTGTTTCTCCTGATGTACTGAACTCTCTGACCTAAGTCACTTTTTTACACTTTGTTTATCCCAATGTATGATAAGCTCAGAGGCTTTCATCTTTGCTGCCCAGAGCAGCACTGATCAGGCCCAAAGCTCAGCTTCTTCTCAAAGTCTTATTTTTTCTACCTTTTCTGTATAATAAGTCAATTCACCTTGTGCTGTCATGGCTCACAGGAGACTAGGACTTACTGAAAAGGTTCTAGTGATGTCCCCTATCCCTGTTCCCTATAGTTCCTGAGCACTGTGATCAGGTACATGGACAAGAACAGTCCAAAGAGAAAGAGCTGCAGTTTAGGATCTTCTGAGAGGCCCAGGAGGAAGAATTGTGATGTGCCTGTGTGGATTTCTGCTCTCAAATCACTGATGCATCTGCTGAGTAAAAGTCAAATACAAATTTTAAGAACAAGAAATTGGTACCTTGAGTAGTTATCACTTTACGGTATCACCCTTTAGATGAATTCTTCACCTCTTGATTCTGGCTAATGAGAGTAGTTCCATAAGCCAAGAGATATTTTTTTCAATTTTAAATGTGTAAAATTTCTAGTAATTTTTTTAATTCAGCAGAAATTTCTGTCATATACTCCCTAGTTTTAATTGTCCTACAAGAATCAGTATCATAAATAATATTTTCTTTGGCGTATTCTTTCCAAAATAATTGAAAACATATTTACTTTTATTTCACCCATAGTTTTTCAGTCTAATAACTCAAAAATAACAAATAAGCATAAACTTTCAGCTCAATCTTTATTGTATAATTCAAAACTTCCTAGTGATATGACAATTAATGTCATGTTTTTTCTGAATATGTGATTATTAATGCTAACTCAATTGTGAAGTTTAAAGATGCTCTTTTAACTGTAATTCAATAAATGATAACTTTCATTGTTATTATTACAAATTATTAAAATCATTCTCTATGAGGGAAATCATATGTATAAACCTCTCTCTCTCTCAAGGTACAGTATATGCCTGTCATTTAGAAATTTAGAAATCATCTTCTTTATTCAGACTTCCTTAAGTATAATTTTCACCCACCACTTATCATCTGTGTGACTCTGAGAAGTTAATTACCTGTAAATACCACACTTGTATAGTAAGAGTGGTAAATATTCACTAATAGGTAGGGATGGAGTATGGAAATATAAGGTGTGATTGAAACATACAGTGAATATTTAAATAAAAGCAAATTATTACAATCGAAGGACACATTGCCATTAATCTCCTTCAAAATACTCCCCTCTGCTTTGAACACACTTATCTCCTATTTCCTGCCACTTTCTGCAAGCTGTCTTTGTTGAGCATATATGAAATGTGATAAAAAAATAATATGATGAAGACTGCTGATGAATGACATCCAATGGAAATAAAACTTCATAAAAATATTGTAGTATGCCCTTATATAACTTATTCACCAGATCTGGTAACATGACAATTTTTGGTCTTTCCCAAAGTCAAAATTGCCTTAACAGTAAATGTTTCGAATCAGTTCAGGACATTGTGGACATCATTATAGCACAGCTAAAGACGTTAACAAAAATAGGAATTCCAGAGCTGCTCCAGAAGGTAGCAAGAATAGTGGGATAAAAGTGTTTGAAGCAAAGGAGAGGATTTTGTGTGAGATTAATGATGATGTGTCCAATATGTCTTTTGGTGTGGTAATTTTAAAATTTACATCTTTGATCATACTATGTAAAAGGCAAAAGATTTATATGACCTGATGAGAAACCAGAGTATGATCATACTATATAAATAAGATAATTCATATAATTTTTCTGCTGTAGGTCTTGAAACATACAACGAGCATTTCATAAATGTAAAATTCTGTTCTTAAAAGCCAAATTAACCTATTTTGTATGGTTTCTTTTTCACTTCACAATGTCTTTCTTGCATGAACATCATTTATTGATAATCCCTAAAGCCTTCATTATAGACACATCCTTGTAAACATCATTATAAATACAGCAGATTGGTTACTTCTTTTGATCACCATACAGCATTTCTAATTTTTGAAAATCCCTCTGTCTCCTTCTGTCAGGAAGTGACTGTCCAGTGAATTCTTCCAAAAAGAGAAAAAACAATGTGACCTACTAAGGTAAGAGGAGGAAAGAAAACCACACCACAATTAAAATCAAATGTAAGTCATACATGAGACTGTATACACAAGTGTACATTCTCTTGATTGGGATGTAGTGTATATCGTGTTAACATCAGAAGAGGTAATTGCTAAGGTATGTGTTTTATGTAGTATCTAAGGTTTCTGCCTCAAACCATCTAAAAATATAAAAAGGCAAAAGTAGCCAGGCACAGTGGTGGATGTCTACAGTCCCAGAATTCTGGGAGGCTGAAGCTGCAAGATAACAAGTTTGAGAGTTAGGATGAGTCATTGTTAATGAGAGGTTTAAGGAAAGAAGAAACAATCCTGGCTGAGGGAAGTAATGTGCCATTGAACTGTCAAATGAGAACTTGGTACAGGAAAGAATCTGAGAGGCCAATGTGCTGGACAGCAGAGAATCAGGACAAGCAGAGGGTGTGAGGCTCACAGTTGAGATTCCCTTGCTCTTCTTTAAGTCCCAGTCACATTGGTAAATTATTATTTCTTTGTGGTCTGATGTTGTGACAGTCCTGGCTCATATGTCTTTCCAGGAATGTACATGGGCCAGTTATATATAGTGTGGGTTCTGATCAAATACAAATGTTTAATGTACAGTAAATATTAAGATCAAAATGTCAAATGCATCACAAAATCTAACCTCCCAGCTTGGAATATTCATGAATGTATACCAAAAAAACAAAAGAATGCAGTTAGTACAATAGATTTATGTCTATTTTAAGGGCTGTGGGTACAGCTTAGTCAGAGAAAGCATGCCTAGAATGTGCCAGTCTTTGGGATTCATAGCCATTACTGAGAAATGAAAAGAAGAATATACATTGGATAATTAATACCAATTCTAGAAATGGAAAGCAATTTCATATATGGACATTTGTAAACATACTGAATCACAAAATAGGCCAATGAAGATAAATAACCATAACAACAATATTAAAATGTTATTTTTAAAATTTAGTGTCTGTTACTGTGTTTAGCAGCTAAGGCTGAGCTTGCCAGTGAATGAAAAACAAAACAAAACAATTCCCTAACCCAACAAAGAATGCTTGTTTTCAAAGTATAGCCAACAGGAGGAGCTTTGTACAAACACTCAAGTATTCATGTTAAATTAATGAACATGTCAAGACAATCTCCTCCAAATTGAATAATTTGATATTTTTTAAATGTTTAAAAGATGGATGAGAAAAGGTAATTCAAGTGAGTGTTGAATATCAGAATTAATGACATTAATGTTATCCGTGTCATGGACCCTAATATAAAATGATAGCCACAAAAATTTGTAACTAGTAACCACTAGAAACACGTGGAATCTACCAGTAAAAATAAGGGATAGAAAATACATGTGTGGGGGCCTGGGATTTAGCTCAGTGGTTTCGCTGCTTGACTGCAAGTGCAAGGACCAGAGTTTGATTCCCGGTACCAAAAAAAAAAAGAAGAAGAAGAAAAAAAACTATGCATGTCCTATTTATTTCACTTAAGAGTATGGCCTCAATGTGCTATAAATATCTGTGATATCTTATTCTTTATGGCTGAGTTGTACTCCATTTTATAAAACAAACAAACAAATATGTCTTCTTTATCCAGTCTTCAGTTGATGGACATTTGGGCTGTTTCCAAGATTTAGCTATTACAAACTGTGCTGCTATAAACATGGGTGCACATATATCACTGTGGAATGATGGAAAATAGTTTCTCTGGTGTGAGAAACTGAAACTTTAAATGAGGGACAAAATGTATAATCGATAATGTAAAATAAGAAGAAAAGGTCCAAAGGAGAAGTGGAAGTTGGGGGGTAGGGGAAAGGAAGGAAGGGAAAGAAAAATATGAGAAAAGGAAGAAATGGAAATAAAGTATTGTAAATAGGGAGGGGTGCAGGGGTTGAAGGGAGGGCAGGGGAATGGGGAAAAATAAGAACCAAGATATGTCATATAAACGTACAAATTATCAATGATTAATGTCATTATATTGTATAACTAAATTGTACCAATAACCTTAATGAATTAATAAAAAAGAAAATACAATTAGAAAAATACAATCACATTTGGAACAAATTAGGCAATACCTTGTGCATCACATGCAGCATGGTTCTTTGATGTCTAGTTAAGAAATAAGTGACAAGGGAATCTGATAGGAGCCTACAATTTATAAGAAAGAGTAAGGAAGAACAGATGACTCCAAAAAGTTATACTTACTACAGAGAGGCTCTAGATTCCAAGGGTAAGACAAGAAAATGCAATTATTGGCAAAAACTAGTCTCCATGGAAACTAAAGTTTTTTCAAAATACAAGGTCTTCACCTTCACAGACTGAAGAACTATGTCTTAGTCGATATTCCTGAGAAAAAGCCCAGTACCCATGCTCTCTCCTCTTTTCTTCTTACTCTGCCAGGCTCACTGAGAAACACTGATATTCAGATGTCAGTCAATGAAGCTTTGCCTTCTCCACAATCTGTACCTATGAAGCCCACTTTCTTTTCATGGAGGTTGGGTCAGAGAATCACAGGTGAGTGGTAACTGTGGCATCTATAAGTTTTCCATGGTCTCACAGGTTGAATTCTCAGAGCTCATTAAATAAATATTGTTATTTTCACTCTCCACACAATTCAGCCACCATGAGGTAGAAAGAACGATAATTTTTTCCATCAATTTTCTGTCAATGTAGGTATTTCTTGGGAAGGTGAATTTATTTAAAGGGAAAGTTTTAAATTTGATTTGAGTTAAGTCACTAGGTGTCCTAGTGAGGAAAGTTGATTTCTAAAATAAATTAATACAAAGAACTATTTTGTGTGGTATTCATTCCCTGAAAAAATATCTTTGCCGATTTTGTGGATCTGTTGGTGTCCAAAATGTAAAGGAAGCAATACAATTTTATCTTTAATTTTTTTCTTACTTTTATGTATATTTTATATTTAAGTTTTATTAATTAACAGGTTACAACGTTCATTGTGATATTTTGAAGATATAAGAGAGTGTGCAATCTTTAAACATAGCCAATTAGTCTATGCATTGCATTATGTAGATATTTTGGTAGTGAGAACTCAAATTTTTGCAAGAATACAACATACCACTAAATAAAATAACCATATAAAGTAGACTTCATAAACTTCTCCCTTCTGTCTAAATGGAATTTTATCCCCCCCCCCTTTTTGAGACAGAGTCCCACTAGATAGTTCTGGCTGGACTTGAGCTCGCCATGTTGCTCAGGCTGGCTGCAAATGCACTGTAACTCCCTTATCTCAGCCACCTGAGTGCTGAGATTACAAGCATGCACTGCCAAACCTGAATCCCTGGAACTTTATTTCCTTTCACCAAAACTTTCCCCAAACATTTATATTAGTCACTTTCCTATCACTGGGAAAACTATGCTTGACACATGCAGCTTAAAAGAGGAGAGGTTTACTTTGGGTTAAAGTTTTCAGAGCACTCATTCCATGGTCAGTGGGCTCCACTGCAGACACATCGTGGTGGAAGAGCTGTTCACTTCATGCCAGTCATGCAGCAGCCAGAAAAGGGAAGAGCTGGGGACAGGAATACAGCTTCCAGGTTATTCCCCTTTGACACACCTCCTCTGACCAGGCCCCATCTCCTAAAAGCACATAAACTACTAAACTCATGAATCCACTGGTGAGTATAGTGCCCTGTAACCCAATCACATTTTAAAAGTACTATCGCTTAACATGTGAGGCTTTGGGAGGACATTTTATATCTAAAGCATGACCCCACTGCAGCCTAAATTAACCCCTCAGTTTATATTTTAGATCATTTTATTAAAAATTTTATATAAGACTGAATCATGTAGTAAATATCTTTCTATGCAGGTTTATTTTATTTAATATAATGTCATTCAAATTCATCTCTGTGATAGTGTCAGGATTTTGTTTTTCTATGCCTGAATTATTTTTCTTTATCCATTTACCCTTTGATGGACACTTAGATTACTGCAAATATTGGCTACTGTGAATAATGCTACACAAACATGGAAGCTCAGATTCCTTTTGAACATAACAATTTGATTTCCTTTGCCAATATACAGACTAGCCATATTGCAGGATAATAGGGTAATAATAGTATCAATTCATTGATGAATACACATGCCAAACTAGTTGTGTTATTTTACAACTCCATGTACAGTGTACAAGTGTTCTCTTACTCAGCTCTTCACCAACACTTTTAGAGTAGGTTTATATTTTTTTATAGTAGCAATTGTGACTGGAATGAGGTGATAGCTCATTGAGCTTTTGATTTGATTTTTTTGATGATTAATGATGTTGACCAATGTTTTCATAACTTTTGGCCATTTGTATGTCTTCTTTTGAGAAATAGCTATTCATTATTTTGCCCATTTTAAAATTACTTCATTTATTTTTTTCAGCATTGAGTTATTTTATGTACTTACACATTTATTTATTTTTTCATTAAGTTTATTGGTATATTTTAGGTATACAATACAGTTACATTCATCACTGGGAACTTGTAACTTTAGATGATGTATCTCTTCTTATTTTTCTCCGTTCCCCTGCCCTCTCTATTTACAGAGACTTTGTTTCCAATTTTTACTTTTCCCATATTTTTTCTTTTCCTGTCTTTCTCTCCCCTACCACTCCCACTTCCCTTTCCACTTTGCACTTTTTTTCTATTTCACATTATCTATTATACCTTTTAGTCCTTATTTAGATTTTTAGTTTTCATAACAGAGAAATTATTCGGTATTTACATGTGTGTCCTATTTATTTCACTTAAGAGTATGGCTTCAATATTGATAAATTTAGCTATATATGTCTCTAGTTTCTCATTCTTTATGGCTGAGTAGTACTCCATTTTATTAAATAAACACATCATCTATATCCAGTCTCCAGTTGATGGGCAATTGGGCTGTTTCCAAGCTTTACCTATTACCAAGTGTTCTGCAATAAACTTGGGAGCACATATATCATTGTAGTATGATTCTTTTTATTCATTTGAGAGGATACCGAGCAGAGCAATAGCTGGGTCAAATGGGACCTCTAATTTTAATTTTTTGAGGTAGTTCCATACTGACTTCCACAGTGGTTACACCACTCTGCACTCCCACCAACAATGGAGAAATGTTCCTTTCTCCCCACAACCCAACCAGCATTTGTTATTTGTTGATTTCTTGATGGTAGCCCTTCTTTCTGGGGTGAGATGGAACCTCAGTGTTACTTTCATCTGCATATCTCAAATGACCAGTGATGTTGAAAATGTTTTCATATGTTTATTGGCTGCTTTTTCTACTTTCTCTGAGAAATGTCTGTTCATTTCAAATCTCCATTTTTAATTGGGACTTTATATTTGGGGTGTCTGATTGCTTTTGATTTCCTTATATATTCTAGAGAGTAGACCTTTGTCTGGGGAACAGATGGGAAAATTTTTTCCCACATTTTAGGTTGTCTCTTAACTCTGTTGGTGGATTCTCTTGCAGAGCAGAAGCTTTTTAAAAAGATGAGGTCCCAGTTGTTGATTCTTTGTCCTAGTTCCCATGCTACTGAAGTTAGTTCATAAAGTCTTTTCTTACACCAATGTCTTCAAGAGTTCTACCTAACTTATCTTCTAGCAAGTTTGCTGTTTCTTCTTTAAATTTAGATCTTTGACCACTTCAACTTTAGTTTAGTGCATGGTGATAGATATGGGTCTAGTTTTAATCTGCAGTAGGTTGAAATCCAGCTATTCCAACACCATTTATTATTTTTTCAGTTTAAGGATCTATTAACTTTATTTTTTCCATTAAGATTATTGGCACATTTTAGGTATACAATACAGTTGCGTTCATCATTGGGAGCTTGTACCTTTATGTGACATATCTTGGGTCTTATTTTTTCCCCATTTCCCTGACCTCACTTTACCCCCTCCATCCTTCCCTGTTTACAAAGATTTTGCTTCCATTTTTTTTACTTTTCTCATATTTTTTTCATTTCCCTTCTTTCCTTTCCCCTACCTTTCCCACTGCCCCTACTCCTGTAGACCTTTTCTTCCTATTACACAATATCAATTATACATTTTGAACCTTATTTAAACTTTTAGTTTTTCACACCAGAGAAACTATTTGTTATTTACAAATGTGTGTCCTATTAATTTCACTTCAGAGTATGGCCTCGATGTGCATCCAACTAGCTATAATATCTCTAGTTTCTCATTCTTTATGGTTGAGTAGTACTCCATTTTATGAAAAAAAAAATTTTCTTTATCTAGTCTCCAGTTGATGGGAAATAAGGCAGTTTCCAAATTTTAGCTATTACAAACTGAGCCAATATAAAAATGGGTGAGCATTTATCACTGTGGTATGATTCTGTTAATTCTTTTTGGAAGATATCCAGCAGAGGAATAGCTGGGTCAAATGGGACTTATAATCTTAGTTGCTTGAGGTATGTTCCTATTGACTTCCACAGTGGTGGCACTAGACTTCACTCCCACCAACAATGGAGAAATGTTTCTTTCTCCCTACAACCCAACCAGAATTTGTTATTTGATTTTTTGGTAGTAGCCATTCTTTTCTGGGGTGAGGTGGTCAGTGTTTTTTTTCATCTGCATCTCTCAAATGACCAATGATGTTGAATACTTTTTCATATGATCATTTGCTTCTTTTTCTTCTTTGTCTGAGAAATGTCTGTTCATTTCATTGGGTCTTTATAGTTAGGGGATCTGATTGTTTTTGAGTTCCTTATATATTCTAGATAGTCGACCTTTGTCTGAGGAACAGCTTGTAAAAATTTTTCCCCACAATTCAGATTGTCTCTTAACTCTGTTGGTGGTTTCTCTTGCAGTGCAGAAGCTTTTTAAAAAGATCAGATCCCAGGTCTTGATTTTTTTACTAATTCCTATGCTACTGAAGATGTGTTCATAAAGTTTTTTTCCTATGCGAATGTCTTCAAGAGTTCTACCTAACTTTTCTTCGGGCCAGTTTAGTGTTTCTGCTTTAATATTTAGATGTTTAATCCACTTGGATTTTAGTTCAGTTTATGGTGAAAGATAGGGGACTAGTTTTAAACTTTGGCAGGTTGAAATCTAGCTTTTCCAGCAACATTTATTAAAAATGTTATCTTTTCTCCAGTGAGGATGGTTGGCACCTTTGTCAAAGATGAGGTAGTTGGGTATGTCTGGAGTTATTTCTGCATCTTCTAATCTATTTCACTGATCTGTGGGTCTGTTTCTTTGCCAGTACCATGCTGTTTCTTAACAATGGCTTTGTAGTATAGTTTCAAGTTGGGGACTGTGATACCACCTGCCATGTCTCTGTTGCCTAGAATTGCTTTTGCTATTCTAGGTCTCCTTTTGTTCCAAAAGAATTTTTGGATTTCTTTCTCTAGTTCTGTGAAACATACTGTTGAGATTTCAATCGGGATTGCATTGCATCTGTATAGTAGCTTTGAGAGTATGGCCATTTTCACTCTATTGGTTCTTCCTACCCAGGAACAAGGTCTGTCTTTCCATTTTCTTATATCCTCTTTGATCTCTTTTTTTCAGAGTGTTGTAGCTCTCATTGTAGAGTTCTTTTGCTTCTTTCATTAGATTGATTCCTAGATATTTCATTTTTGGATGCTATTATGAAAGGTATTGTTTCCCTAATTTCTCTCTCATTGAGTCTGTTATTTGCATACAAGAAAGCTATTGATTTTTGAGTGCTTATCTTGTATCCAGCTACTCTACTGATTCTGTAAACTTAGTCTAGAAGTCTTTTGGCAGAGTTTTTGTGTCTTCTATGTAGGGAATCTTCTATGTATGTAAACAAATAATGACAGTTTAATTTCTTCCTTTCCTATCTTTATTGGTTTTATTTCTTTCTCTGGTCTAACTGCTTTGGCCAATGTTTTCAAAACTATATTGAACAGGAGTGATCAAAATGGACATCCTTGTTTTGTTCCTGATTTTACCATGAAGGTTTTCAGTTTTTTACCATTTAGTATGATGTTGGCTATTTGTTTTTCTTAACCTTTATCAAGTTGAGATAAAAGTCACCTATTCCAATTTTCTGTAGGGTTTTTGTCATGAATGGATGTTGGATTTTATCGAATGCTTTTTCTGCATCTATTGAGATGATCATATAATTTTCGTTCTTGCCTCTGTTAATAAAGTGTATTACATTTATTGATGTATATAAAAATATAATGTATTACATTTATTGATTTATGCATTTCTGGAATAAATCAGACTTGGTTGGGGTATATGATCTTCTTGACAACCCTCTATATTCTGTTTGCCAGGATCTTTTTGAGGATTTTTGCATCTATGTTCATTAGGGAGATTGGTCTGTACTTCTCTTTTTTGGTTGGGTCTTTCTCTGCTTTGGAAATCAAAATAAAACTTGCTTCCAGGAATGAATTTGAAAATATTGCTTCCATTTCAATTTCATGGAAGAGTTTAAAGAGTAGTGGTAATAGTTTTTCTCTTAATGTTGTGTAGAATTCAGCAGTGAAGCCATCAGGACCTGGGTTTTTCTTGGTTGGTAAATTTTTAATTACATTTTCAACTTAACTCATTGTAATTGGGGTGTTTAGAATTTTTATATCTTCTTCATGTAATTTTGGCAATTTGTATGTATCTAGGAATCTGTCCATTTCTTCTGTGTTTTCCATTTATTAGTGTACAGGCTCTCGAGTTAGGTATTTATGAACCTCTGGATTTCTCCTGGATCTGTTGTGGCTGCACCTTTTTCATTTCTAATTGTATGGATTTGAGCCTTTTCTTCCCTTTGTTTGATAAGGTTGCCTAAGGGTTTATTATTTGTATTTATTCTTTCAAAACACCAACTCTTCAATTCATTGATTTTTTGTATCATTCTCTTAGGTTCCATTACACTGATTTCTGCTTTGATCTTTATAATTTCCCCCCTTGTAGGAGATTTGTGTTTGTCTTGCTCTTTTTTTTTCCTAGGAGCTTTAGATTCAGCATTAGGTTGTTTATTTGAACTCACTCTGTTTTTCTAGTGTGGGCATGCACTGCTGTGAATTTCCCTCATAAAACTGCTTTCATTGTGTCCCACTGATTCCTGTTCATTTTATTGGCATTGTCATTTAATTGTAGAAACTGCCAAATTACTACTTTAACTTCCTCTGTGACCCATTGGTTATTCAGGAGAGTGTTATTCAATTTCCATGTGTTTGTGAAGTTCTTGCAGTTTCTTATGCTATTGATCTTCAATTTAATTGCAGTATGTTCTGATAATATACAGGGGATAACTTCAGTTCCTTTTAATTTACTTAAACATGTTATATGAGCTAACATGTTGTCTAGAGAATGACCCATGTGCAGCTGAAAAAAATATATATTCTGATTTTGTGATGTGGAACACTCTGTAGACATGTATTAAGTCCATTTATTTAAAAGCTTGGTTCAGTTTTAGTATTCCATTGTTGATTTTTTTGTCTAGAAGATCTGTCTCCTTGTAAAAGTTGGGTATTGAGGTCCCACACTAAAATTTCATTAGTGCTTATTTGGTTTTCATGTCCATCAATATTTGTTTTGTATAGTTGGGGGCATTATTATTTGGTGCAAATATATAACAATCACATGATTATCATCTCTTCCTCTTTCATTCCCTTTACAAGGATGTAGAGAACTTCTTTGTGTCTCTTAATTTGTTTTAGTTTGAAATCTACTTTTTCTCAAAAGAAGAGAACTACACTTGCTTTTTTCTGGGTTCCTGTTGTATGGAGAACTGTTTTTTATCATTTTACTTTCATTCTATGGAATTTTTTTTAATTAGGTGTGTTTCTTGTATACAGCATATTGCTGGATTTTGCCTCTTATTTCATTCTACCAGTCTATTTCTTTTGATTGATGAATTAAGGTCTCTATCATTGATAATTATAATTGATATGTATTAACTTATCCTTGTCATGTTATTTTCCTTTTTTTTTGGTCTTTTATTTTTTATTTTCCCCCTCTCCATTTTATTTCTTGCCTTGTATGATGGCTTTGTTCTTTTAGGAATAATGGAGTTGTAACCTTTATTGTCTTTCTCTAGGATATTTTTAGAATTGTTTGGAGTGCTACTTTGTTATTCATGAAGTTTCTCAGGTGTTCTTTGTCATAAAAGTATCTTATTTCCCCAGCAATTTTCAAAGATAGCTTTGCATGGTACATCAGTCTATGATTTTTGGTTTTTTTGGCTTGAAATACCTCACTCCAGGCTCTCCTTGACTTGAGGATTTGTGTTGAAATGTCTGCTGTGATTTTGATAGGCTTTCCTTTGGATGCGATTTGGTTTTTTTCTCTAACTGCTTGTAGTATTTTGTTTTTCTGTTGGGTTCCTGGGATCTTGACTGTTATATGTCTAGGTGTAGTTTTTTTTTTTTAATCGTGGATAGTTTTAGTCCTATTTGCCTCACTTATCTCTATGTCAAAGTCTTTTGCTCTGTTTGGGAAGCTTTGTGTCATTATTTTGGGGAAAAGATTTTCATGTCATTTGTACTTTCTCCTGCTTTTTTGTGGACTTCTATCCTTAGTATGTTATTCTTCTTTGCATTATCTAGGAGCTCCTGGTTCAATTACTCATGGTTCTTTACTCTTTTTAAGAGCTCACTCTTTTCATGGTCACTGACCTCAATCCTGTCCTCTGTATCTGATATTCTGTCTTCACATTCAATCATTCTGTTGTCTATATATGCAATACAGTTTTTTTTTTAAATCTCCTGGATATCTGTTTGAATCTGGTTCATGGATTCCATTTCTTTCCTGTGTTGGACATTCATGGTTTCCATTTCTGTCCTGTGCTGGGCATTCATGGCTTCTATCATGGTACTGATCTCATCTATTTTTTAATCTATTTCTTTTGTAGAGTCTCTAATCATGTCTTTCATTGTGCTCACCATTTCTGTAGTTATCTAGGAAATTATTTCTGTTTTGAATTTTTCTAGAGCTTCATTAATCTGTTTTGTTACTTACTGTGGTATCAGTTTAGGGTGTCCACATGCTTGATTATCAGATTTTTTCCACCTTGTTTTCCCCAGAATTTGCCTTTAATGAGCTGTAAGTATGAGTTTCTGCCTTGCTTAGGTGTCTTCTCATTTCTATTTTTGTTGTTGGTGCTGATTTTGGTTTACTTCCTGGGTTGATACTTCAATATTGCTTATTGTATCTTTGTTGCTTGTATTTAGAACCTTTATGGAATGATTGCTTCTCAGAAATGTCTTCCAGATATAGCTGTTCTTTAGGATTTAAGTCTCTAATGACTCTTAGGCAATCTCATTTTCAGTATACAAGGAAGAACAACTGAGTACATCAATCACAACACCTTTGCCCAGTTGATACAATCAACAACAACAATAGCATCAAGCACAGCTTACAAAATGACAATTTGTGGTAGTTATTAATCTATTACCTTGAACCATGTGATTTAAATCAAAATTGAGGGCCAGCCCCAAATATGTTTATAGTGAATAAACTCTTTAATATAGCAACTATCCATCAGGATGAGGACTTAGAAGGAGTTGGGAAGGAAGGGGTAGATAGACAGAAGGTCAGGAAAAGGTTAGAAATGAAGCCAGAGGACACAGGAATATGCTAGAATGAAGGAACAAAAACAAGAACAGAATGAACTGACAGCAATAGGGAATCTGTAAATTATATTCTCTTTTCTATAATACTAATGACAATCAAGAGAAGGAAAATGAGAAAGGAAAAGAGAAAGAAAGAAATAATAAATCCAAATTAGGACAGGAGATGGAATAAAAAGGGAGAGAGATGAAGAACAGTTGGGAGAGAGAGAGAGAGAGAGAGAGAGAGAGAGAGAGAGAGAGAGAGAGAGAGAAGAAAAAAGAAAAAGAAAAAAGTAAATTTGAAAAATAATAAAAAAATTTAAAATAAGACAAAAAATGTTGAAAAAAATGTAAATAGGGAAGGGTGGAGGGGTGAAGGGCACACAGGTAATGGGGAAACAATAAGAACCAAGATGCATCATGTACAGGTATAAGCACCCAATGATAAATGTAAACATATTGTATACCTAAAATGTACCAATAAAAGAATTTAAGCAAAATAAAATAAAATAAAAATAAAAATTAGAATAGCAATAAAATAAATAAATAAAAATAAAGGGCCTCCTTCAGGGTATATCTCTGCTGTCACAATAGACAACGTGAGAAGTAGTGTGTAAATCTAATTCAATTAGTCTCTGGAAGCCAGCACTAGTCCACTGAGATTCAGGCTGATTTCTGGCTGCAAGGGCCAAGTTGAACTCCCTGAACTCCTGATGCATTGAACTCTGCAAGGTTCTACTGCAGGTTCCAGCTGCCATTCCCCTGAAGATAGTCCAGGTTCTGATGGGAGGTGGTGATCCCTCCAACTTACCAACTATGGTGGTCCAGTGTACCTTTATTGCAGAGATTTTGTTCACTTTTCCTGTGGCTTTAATTTTCATCAAGGAGTTTCAGAAAGCCCCTCTCTCTGTTGTTCACTTCTGCTCTATCTTCTGGAGCTCAGAGCCTTTATGACCCCCTATGCCACTGCAGTGTGGATCCAGGTACCATACCAGCATATCCTTTTTGCAAGATTCAGTGTGTGTGTGTGTGTGTGTGTGTGTGTGTGTGTGTGTAGGCCTGCATCAGTGCTGCTGGTGACCCCATGAAGCTAGGCTCCTCCCCTTATACATTTTTGAGAATAGCTCTCTATTATATTGATGGTTTGCTAGCATAATGGTGCAATCTATAGTTGGTATCTTCACTCTATGGATTTGTTTTTTTGGCTGTGGCAATTTTTAGTTTCATAGAATCGCATTTTAGCATTGGTTACAAATGCTTCTGAGGTTATTACCCCCAATCATTGTCCAAACCAGTGTTATCCAGTTTTGGTTATTATAATTAAGGCTTTAGTGGGTTTTGAGTTGATTGTGCCATGTGGTATGAGATTAAGTTTTAATTTTATTCTTTTGTATGTGGGCATCTGTTTTTCTCAAAATCCTTTATTTTCCCCATTATTTATTTCCCTCTTTATTTATCCTCCCTATTTCCCCATTGTAAATGAGTATCTTGACATCTTTATCAAAAAGTAGTTGGCTACAGTATAATTAAAGCAGTAATAAAAGGTTCCAAACAAAAAAAAAAACAACTGCTCAAGGCTAGATGGTAAAACACTGCACAATTTTAACAGATCTTTTTTGATAAAAGTTGTTACTGCTGGTAGACAGGCAGGTCTGCGGACACCCTACTGAAGTTGCAAGTCACATGGAACACTCTGAATCAGCCCGTGCCACAGCAGCAATTCAATGGACACCCCCACCCCACCCCGCTCCTCTGTACAGCCACCTGGCTCCACACTACAAAGACACAGAGGACACCAGACCACCAGACCATGGTACTGGGTCCCGCAACTCCCAGCCCAGAGGTAGGGGCTTATGAGAAGCTGTCCAACTGATCCTGGTCCAGAGGAAGGGGCTTCCTGGCCACCATCCATCCTGCTGCTCCCAGCACAGAGGAAAGGGCTTTGGGGACACCTTCTGTTCCACCAATCCCAGCCCAGAGGAAGGGGCTTCTGAGCTGCCATCCTGCTGCTCCCAGCCCAGAGGAAGGGGCTTCTGGGCCACTGTTCCTATGGCCACACTCAGCCCCCATCCCAACTCTCCCAGCTCAGAGAAGGTGATCCTCATGGGTGCCAATAGCACCCCCTGCCCCCCCCCCATCGAAGTGAGAAAACACGTAAATAAATCTCAAAACTAGACTTCCAGATCACCTACAGAAACACCAAAGGAAAATGAGATGGAACATTCTGATACTCAACCACCTGGACCCACTGAACTGGCAACAAAAGGGGATCTGCAAAAAATGAAATCAGAAATAATTTCTCAGAAAACAGGAGAGATTGTGCTCCTAGTGCAAGACATGATTAATAAATCTAGACAGGAGCTGAGGAACATGATGAAATCCCAATATAGGAAACAAATGGAATCCATAAAACAGATGCAAATAGATTTCCAGGAGATGAAAAACTCCATTCAAAGTCTACACAGCACAATGAGCCAATGTGAGGACAGAATTTCAGATATAGAAGATAAGATTGCAATTAATGACCAGGAAAAGAAAAAATGTTTCAACAATATAAGGGAACATGAGAGATCAATCCAGCAGCTGCTATATGATGCAAAGAAGAATAACGTAAGACGGATTGGAGTCAATGAAGAAACAGGAGAGAGTGGAGATGACATAAAAAACCTCTTCACAGAAGTAATGTCAGAAAATTTGCCAGGCAGGGGGAAAGAACTTGACATACAGATAAGTGAGGCATATAGGACTCCAAATAGCCTTGATCAATAAAAATCTGCACATAGGCATATAATTGTTAAGATTCCAGAAACTCAAAAGAAGAACAAAGTTCTACAAGCAGTTAGAGAAAAGAAATAAATCACATACAAAGTAAAGCCCATCAGAATCACAGCAGACTTCTCAACACAAACCATCAAGGCAAGAAGAGCTTGAAGTGACATATTCCAAGCCCTCAAACAAAACAGCCTCCAACCTAGATTGATGTACCCTGCAAAACTATCTTTCAAAATGGATGGAGAAATAAGATACTTTCATGACAAAGAGCACCTTAGGAACTTCGTGAAGACCAAACCAGCACTCCAAAGAATTTTGCACAATATCCTAGGAACAGACATTGAGGATCACAACCCCAGGAAGCAAAGCAGAATGAACCCATCTGGCATGACAAGAAATTAAATGTAAAGGGGGAGAACCCAACAAAAAGAAAAAGTCATGACAATGACAAGTCAATACATTTCAGTTATACCCATCAATGTTAATGGTCTCCATTCACCAATCAAAAGAAATAGACTGGCAGAATGGGTCAAGAAGCAAAATTCAACAACGTGCTGCATACAAGAAACACACTTCATTCAAAAGGAAACTCATAGACTGAGAGTTAAAGGGTGGAAAACAATATTCCTTGTGACGGGATGCCAAAAATCAGGGGCAGCTATCTTCTTTGTTGATCAAGTAGATTTCGAACCAACACTGACTAAGAGAGCTGAGGATGGACATTACATCCTTGTAAAGGGAAGAATCCAAGAGGAAGAGATGACAATCATAAATATCTATGCACCAAACACTAGTACGCCCAACTATATAAAACAAATACTAATGGATATGAAAAGTCATATATGCACTAATACCATTTTAGTGGGGAAGCTCAACACCCCACTGTCACAAATAGATAGATCAACTAGACAAAAAATAAGTAATGAAATACTAGAACTCAATCAAACTCTTGAACAAATGAAATTAACAGATGTTTACACAGTCTTCTACCCCACAAAATCAGAATACACATTCTTCTCAGCTGCACATGGGTCATTCTCAAAAATAGACCACATACTCACACATAGAACATGTTTAAGTAAGTGCAAAGGAGTTGAAGTTATCCCCTGTATATTATCAGACCATAGGGCGATGAAATTGGAGATCCATAGCAAAAGAAACTCAAAAAATTTCATAAACACATGGAAATTGAACAACACACTTCTGAATAACCAATGGGTCACAGAGGAAATTAAAGAAGAAATCAGACAGTTCCTTCAATTAAATGACAATGACAATACAACTTATTGGAATCTATGGGACACAATGAAAACAGTCTTATGAGGGAAATTCATAGCAGTGAATATGCATATTAGGAAAACAGAATGAGCCCCATTAAACAACCTGATGCTGCACCTCAAACTTCTAGAAAAAGAAGAGCAGCACAACCCCAGAGCTCATACAAGAGAGGGAATTATAAAGATCAGAGGAGAAATCAATGCAATGGAGACTAAGAGAATGATACAAACAATCAATGAAGCCAAGAGTTGGTTCTTTGAAAGAATCAACAAAATGGGCAAACCCTTAGCCAACCTTATCAGAAAAACAAAAGAAAAGTCCCAAATCCATGAAATTAAGAATGAAA
This sequence comes from Heterocephalus glaber, assembly GCF_053883595.1. Taxonomy (NCBI): domain Eukaryota; kingdom Metazoa; phylum Chordata; class Mammalia; order Rodentia; family Bathyergidae; genus Heterocephalus; species Heterocephalus glaber. The sequence goes on along the minus strand of NW_028258220.1, from coordinate 138,172 downwards.
AGGGTGAAATTACAAGAGACCAAGCAGGAATCCAGAGGATCATCAATATCTACTTCCAGATCCTATACACCAATAAGATGGAAAACACAGAAGAAATGGACATATTCCTAGATACATATGAATTACCAAAGTTGAATGAAGAAGACCTAAAAATTCTACACAACACAATATCAACCAGGGAAATTGAAAACATAATTAAAATCTTATCAACTAAGAAAAGCCCGGGCCCTCGTGTCTTCACTGATCAATTCTACAAGATATTTAGAGAAGAACTGCTGCCACTACTGTTTAAACTCTTCAATGAAATTGAAAGGGAAGCAATACTCCCAAATTCATTCCTGGAAGTAAGCATCACCTTGATCACCAAAGCAGAGAAAGAAACAACCAAAAAGTAGAACCATAGGCCAATCTCACTAATGAAAATAGATGCAAAAATCCTGAATAAGATACTGGCAAATAGAGTGCAGAAGATCATCAAGAAGATCATACACCCTGATCAAGTGGGAATCATCCCAGGGATTCAGGGATGTTTCAACATATGCAAATCAATCAATGTAACACACTATATCATAGAGCCAAGGACAAAAACCATATGATTATCTTCATAGATGCAGAAAAAGCATTTGACAAAATCCAGCATGCACTTATGATAAAAACCCTACAAAAAATTGGAATAGATGGTCTCTACCTCAAACTGATAGAAGCCTTCTATGAAAAACCAACAGCCAATATCATACTAAATGGTCAAAAATTGAAATCCTTCACACTAAAATCAGGAACAAGACAGGGATGTCCACTATCACCACTCTTGTTCAGTACAGTTCTGGAAACATTATCCCCTGCAATTAGGCAAGAGAAAGACATAAAAGGAATTAAGATCAGAAATGAAGAAGTCAAATTGTCATTATTTGCAGATGACATGATACTCTATATAGAAGACCCTAAGAACTCCACCAAAAGTCTTCTAGACTTAATAACCAAATTCAGTCAAGTAGCTGGTAACAAGGTCAACACACCAAAATCAATAGCTCTCCTCTACACAAAGGACAGGCTCACTGAGAGAGAAATAGGGCAAATAATTCCTTTCAAAATAGCATCCAAAAAACTGAAATACCTAGGAATCAACCTAATGAAAGAAATCAAAGAGCTCTTCTCTGAAAACTATGGCACTCTGAAAAGAGAGATTGAAGATGATATCAGAAAATGGAAAGATATTCCCTGCTCCTGGGTAGGAAGGAACAATATAATGAAAATGGCCATACTTCCAAAACTTCTATATAGATTTAATGCAATTCCAATTGAGATCCCAGCAGCATACTTCATTGACCATGAGAAAGCAATCCAAAAATTCATTTGGAACAAGAAGAGACCCAGAAGAGCAAAAGCAATTCCAGGTAACAGAGACATGGCAGGGGGTATCACAATCCCCAACCTGCAACTCTACTACAAAGCTCCTGTGATAAAAACAGCATGGTACTGGCAAAGAAACAGATCTGAGGACCAGTGGAACAGATTAGAAAATGCAGACACATGCATTCATGATAAAAACCCTACAAAAAATTGGAATTGATGGTCTCTGCCTCAAACTGATAGAAGCCATCTATGAAAAACCAACAGCCAATATCATACTAAATGGTCAAAAACTGAAATTCTTCATACTAAAATCAGGAACAAGACAAGGATGTCCACTATCACCACTCTTGTTCAATATAGTTCTGGAAACATTAGCCACAGCAATTAGACAAGAGAACGAAGTAAAAGGAATAAAGATAGGTAATGAAGAAGTCAAATTGTTATTATTTTCAGATGACATGATATTCTATGTAGAAGACCCCAAGAACTCCTCCAAAAGTCTTCTAGACTTAATAACCAAATTTAGTCAAGTAGCTGGTTACAAGGTCAACACACAAAAATCAATAGCTTTCCTCTACACCAATGACAGACTCATTGAGAGAGAAATAGGGCAAATAATTCCTTTCACAAAAGCATCCAAAAACCTGAAATACCTAAGAATCAACCTAACAAAAGAAATCAAAGACCTCTTCTCTGATAACTATGGCACTCTGAAAAGATAGATTGAATATGATATCAGAAAATGGACATACATTCTCTGCTCCTGAGTAGGAAGGACTAATATAGTGAAAATGGCCATACTTCCAAAACTGCTATATAGATTTAATGCAATTCCAGTTGAGATCCCAGGAGCATACTTTATGGACCTTAAGAAAACAATCCAAAAATTCATTTGGAACAAGAAGAGACCAAGAATACCAAAAGCAATTCTAGGTAACAGAGACATGGCAGGGGGTATCACAATCCCCAACCTGCAACTATACTACAAAGCTACTGTGATAAAAGCAGCATGGTACTGGCAAAGAAACAGACCTGAGGACCAGTGGAACAGATTAGAAAATGCAGAAACAATGTCAGACACACTCAGCCATCTCATCTTCGATAAAGGAGCCAAACACCCTCACTGGAGGAAAGATAGCCTCTTTAATAAATGGTGTTGGAAAAATTGGGCTTCAACTTGCCAAAGATTAAAACTAGACTTGTATCTCTCACTGTGGAATAATCTAAAATCAAAATGGATTAAAGATCTAAATATTAAAATAGTAACTCTGAACCAGTTATAGCAGAGGTTAGGTAGAACCTTTGAAGACATTGGTGTAGGAAAAGATTTTATGAACAAAACCTCAGTTGCCCGTGAACTAGCACAAACAACCAATGGGGTCTCTTCTTATTAAAAGGCTTCCGCACAGCAAGAGAAACCACCAGCATTGTGAAGGGAGAACCCACAATGTGGGAAAAAAATCTTCACCTGCTCTTCCTCAGACAAAGGTCTACTATCTCAAATCTATAAAGAACTTAAAAAGATCAGACCTCCCAAATTTAAAGACCCAATCCAAAAATGGGCATCTGAAATGAACAGACATTTCTCAGACAAAGAATAGAAATAGCAAATAAATACATGAAAAAATGTTCAACATCACTGGTCATTCGAGAGATGCAAATGAAAACAACGCTGAGATTCCATTTCACTCCAGAAAGAATGGCTGCTCTCATGAAATCAACCAATAACAAATGCTGGTGGGGCTGTGGGGAAAGAGGAACCCTGCTCCACTGCTGGTGGCAGTGTAGACTGGTGCAAGCGGTGTGGAAATCAGTATGGAGATACTCAAAGAACTAGGACTGGAAGTCCCATTTGACCCCGCTATTCCACTGCTGGGGATCTTCCCCAAAGAATTAAAAGAATCATACCACAGTGATATATGTGCCCCCATGTTCATAGAAGCAGAGTTTGTAATAGCTAAAACTTGGAAACAGCCCAAATGCCCATCAACTGGAGACTGGATAAAGGAAATGTAGTTTTTTTTATAAAATGGAGTGCTATTCAGCCATAATAAATTCGAAATTAGAGACATTTATAGCTAAGTGGATGCACATTGAGGCGATACTCTTAAATGAAATAAATAGGATGCACATGTATAAATACCAAATTGTTTCTCTGGTGTGAGAAATTGAAAGTGTAAATAAGCATTAAATGTATAATAGGTCATGTGAAATAGGAAGAAAAGGGGCAAAGGGGAAGGAAGTGGGAGGACTAGGGGAAAGGATAGAAGGGAATGGGATAAATATGAGAAAATGGAAAAATAGGAACAAAATCTTTGTAAATAGGAATGGAGGTGTTGAAAGGAGGGCTGGGCAAGTGTGAAAAATAAGAACCAAGAGAGATGATGTACAGGTGCAAATTTCCAATGATGAATGTCATTATATCGGATACCTAAAATGTACCAATGATTAGAATGAATAATTGATAACACAAAATAAGAAGGAAAGGTCCAAAGGGGTAGGGGTAGTGGGAGGGTCAGGGGAAAGGAAAGAAGGGAAAGGAAAAATGCTGAGAAATGGAAACAATGGAAATAAAGTCTTTGTAAATAGGGAAGGGTGGAGGGGGTGAAGGGAGGGCTAGGAATGGGGAAAAAATAAGAACCAAGATACATTATGCAAAGGCACAATTCCCAATGAGAAATGTAATTCTGTTGTATACCTACAATGTACCAATAAAAGAATTTAATTTAAAAAAGTCATGGTACTTGTGTCTTCCATATATAATAAATATCCAGCAAACTGTCTGATGTTGCCACTGTAAAATCACTAGACTTCCTAAGATTTGAAGAATTGACAGTATTGGATGACAAGTATTGATGGAGAAATAAAGGAATTCTCTTTCAAGGGGCTGGTAGATACATAAATCTTCCAATTTAATAGGAATGTCAGTAACATGAACACATGTATACCCTATGAGCAATAATTTTATTCCACTTCTGAATATTTGAATTTTTTCTTTTTTCATATTTATTCCTTTCCCTGCTTTGCTTCCCCCCTCCCCTTTCCCTTCCCCTTTGGACTTTTCTTCCTATTTCACATGATCTGTTATACACTTTGATCCTTATTTACACTTTCAGTCCTTATTTACGCTTTCAGTTTCTCACACCAGAGAAACTATTTGGTATTTACACATGTGTGTCCTATTTATTTCACCCCAGATTATGGCCTCAGTGTGCATCCATTTAGCTATAAATGTCTCTAGTTTATCATTCTTTATGGCTGAGTAGTATGCCATTTTATTTAAAAAGCACATCTTCTTTATCCAGTCTATTAGTTTATGTCTATGAGAAGTCATGCATAAAAAGTTCATAGATGTTTTACTCATCATAGACAAAGTTAGGTGCAAATAAGGAGGGCATAAATGATAGAATATACATGAAATTACACAAGGGACTATCACACAGCACTAAGAAAAACAAAATTGTTGATACCAATTACCAGATGAATGAGTCTTACAGAAAAATGTTGAATGAAAGGCAGTACATTAGATGACTAACTAAATCATTTGCATGAATTCCAAAACCAGCAAAACTAATCTGTATAATAGAGTATGGAATGTCAGGAAATGACATGAAGGGCCTTATGAGTGCTAGAATTTTTTAGATTTTGATCTAGGTGGTAGTAAATAAACAAATAAATAAATATATATACACACATATATATGCTTTACTTAATATTTGTATACTTGATATGAATAATTCTTATACAGAAAAATGAAAGAATATTGGAAGCAGACTCTGAAAGTAATAATATGTATCAGACACTGCAGTGATGTGAAATATATAGTTCCAAGAACAATCTCTGTATTTATAGAGCATCTGGCCTTCTCCGGGCAGCTGTAACTAAGCCTGCATTGCTCCGTCTCTAAACTTGGCATGCCCAGAGTCAGAGGGGACAACACAGCGATTGCTGATCTTCAGAGGAATATTTAAACCCCACCTGGCAGCACTCATCTTTCTCTTCAGGGGAAAGTTTGTTGGGAGTACTTCAGTGGAGAGCCACTGTACTATGAGGTCTCATCAGAACTAGTGAAAGTTGGGCATTTATATAAAGCAAATGTTTCCAATCCTTACCTGACAGTCTAAATCATCCTGCTTAGGGGACAGCCATTTGCCATTTAGAACCTCCACAAAAGACCTGCAGCCAAGCTGAGCAGCAATGCCCTAAGAAACATTTGCTATAGATGAGACTGTCTAAGACCTCCTGAGCATTTGGCAGGGCAAGTAAGGGCAATGCCCTCAACATCACTTTGCCCTTTCCTTCACCGTGGCAGGATGATGTTATTAGCATCCTCAGTCTTTAAAAGAAAGATTTTCCCCTGCAGAAGTGTAAAAGCATGCCCAAGAACATGAGGATAGCAAGTGACCAGAAAGGGATTCCATCTCCAGTCTACTCATCAAAAAACAAGACAACAAAACAACACAAAACAAAACTGTTAGATTGTGCTGCCTCAAAGATAAATTAAAATGCGGTGGGTTTATTATTTTAAGTCATCAACCCCATGAATTTGCTTAGCCTACTTAGTGAAAGTGCAAAGTGGACATTAGAGTCACTTCTACCGGATGTTAGAATTCTCCACTCTTTCCTCATAAGCATATACAAAGTGAGAAGAAATCAGACGTTGGCCACACTGGGCCCTCTCATTCAAAGAGCCACAACTGTGCTGAATTTAAAGAGGACAGAAGGTGGAAAAACCTACTGCTTCACCCCTAACGTGTGGCAAGGAGTAATTTTCCCATTTATTTAAATTTGCAAACTACAGAAAACTGTATGGTCATAAACAATATCCGTACAGGAACAATATGCCTGCTTTAGATTCCTGGCTCTCCTACTTTGTTTCTGACTAATACTGGATGAATCACTTACCTCTATCACCCTTGGATTAAAATGGGGGTGAGAGTAATACCAGTACCTACCTCATGGCATTATATTTGAATTTATACTATATATACATAATATATGGGTCACAATATGTGACAGATTTATGATGATGATATGTGCAAATTTAACAGATTTTTTGGAGAATATTCATATTATACACATAGCATTTTATTTTATTATCTTCTATAGCTCTGTAACTTAAACCTATGAGAAAAAATTACCAATTTATTATAAAATTTTGTTAAAAGAGCATCTGTACTTGGTAATGCTTCTTGTGCTGCTGCTCCTTATTGTTTTGGGATACTCAGTCCTTCATGACACTAAAAAGCAGGGACAGAAATAGCCAAAATTAAAGCTATATCAAAACTTATGCTACAAAATCTCATTAAAAATCTAGGTGTTACCTTCATGTGCTTCTTTGTTGATATCTCCTTATATCATTTTTTGTTTGCCTCAAGAAAGTGAGAAATAATCACCCCCCAACTGTATAAGGTTAAGAGAACTAAAACAACTTAAATTCCATTCTGTTGGCTATTTGCATTTAAATCAGTATGAGGGATTACATTGTTAGGATTCATTACACACTCATCACTTCTCAATTACTTGAGGAAAGATCCTGTGGTGGGGGGAGCTCACTCCTTCACTTGTCTGCGTGCCTGTTTCCTCAGCCAAGATGAACAAATATATTTGGTCTATCTTTGAATCACTAAATTTCTGTTAAATTCTCTCATCCAGAAATATGCCATAGTTTACAAAAACATAGTGAACTAGAAAATTTAAAGAGATGAAAATAAACTCAGCTATAATAAACTGGCTTGAATTATTGGTGAAAGTGATGACAATCTGTGAAAATGAGTGTGAGCCTGAATCTAACATTAATGGAACCTAGAATGTGCTTGTGTGAGTGAGCCTTACAATTTATTGAATAAAGAGCAGGTATTGGTCTCTGAAGTTCTATGAAAATATGAATATTGTGAGTCTGGAGTTAGTATGTGTTCAAAGATATGTAATATGGTTCTGTTTGGATGTCACTTGTATTAAATTTGCTCTTTCCTGCGAAGGAAAAAATAAATATATAATTCTAAAATGTGGCAGCAAGTAATAGAAATGATTTATTCCTGTCAGAATTCTTGTATCAGAGTAACAGCAAAGTTTGAAAATGTGGAAAATAATATGTTATTGGGAAAACAAACTCCGAATATTAAAGGTCTCTCAGGTGGCAGGAGAATTAGGATGTTTAAATCATCAAAAAGACTGTCAAATAATCTCTATGAGTTACTATTATCCTATCTTCTATAGCTGAAAGCTCTTGGTCCACTTTTTGTCTGGTTTTTCTAATGCAGCTACAGGTTGATTGCTTGATATTTTGTATGTGATCTTCCTGGGAAACCAGATATGCCTTTTGCTTTGGAGTTGGGTGGAAATACAACAAAATTTTAATATTACCACTTTCCTCATTCTCACGTATTTACCTGGACTAGAAAATGATCACCGGCTTACTATAATTGTGCACCCAAACATACATGGGTTTGCACACACACACACACACACACATACACACTCAACTTCTGTTATTTCAGAGCAATTTAAGACTAAATCTGACTATTCATCACACACATTTCTGAACTGTCCTCTGTTGCTTCCAACAGCAGAAGTAATTATAAGTTCCCTGTGTTTCATCACTTGACTTTATCTGTCAAAATATCGTTTGAAAACTTATAGACATGCTGTTTTTAAGTCTCTCTGCGTCCCAGTCGAGGCCTTTGTGTAGACCCTGTTATGGCTGTGCCTTTTTTCTTTGCTCTCTGGGAGAGAAAGAGAGTGTGGGTACCCGCCAAAGAGCTAGGCAAGACCTTCAATAACTCCCACAGAAGAAGCCTGTAGGGAGTTTGTATTTTTGGCCATGAATCCAGGGCTTTCATTTTAAGTTTCAGGGTGCATCACGCAGCTGAGCACTGACTGAATGGGGGCGCTGGAGGCTCTAGGGATCAAGCTGTGACATTTTTCCAAGCCCAAACGCTGCTCCCAGTTATTACCGCACAGCCCTTGCTGACTGCTACTTCAGGGAAACACGGGGGGAAGGGGGTTGTGCTTCCGAGCGTGGGTGGTCGAATAAACTCTTTTAGCAGCAGCAGTTGGCCTATTTAGCCTGAAAAAGAGACCCCCAGCAGCCCCCAAAGTGCTAAAAAAAATTACTATCAATTTTAAAAATACATATTGTATTACCTAAAAGACCGCAAGAGTGAGTGCTGAGCATTGCTTCACAGTATTACCAGCTGCTAAATGAGGCAGTCACGTGCAGCCAAGCGGGAATTGTCCTGTAACCAGGAGAATTTCTAGCTCTCTCATCACTCTACCTTTCTCTTGGGGGAAGAGAGAAAAAAGTCTGAGCCAAACAAAAAGTAGCAACAGAAAAGGAAGAAAAAAGGAAAGAAAGAAAGAAGGAAAGAAAGAAAGAAAGAAAGGAAGGAAGGAAGGAAGGAAGGAAGGAAGGAAGGAAGGAAGGATAGAAAGAAAGAAGGAAAGAAAACCCCACAAGGTAGTTTAGAAAAAATTTACTGACTAGGACCACCAAAATTTAGCAATCTTGTTGGTTATCACATGGTTGTCAGATACCTATTTCTGTTTTTACTTAAAGGGATGGCTAAGCTCCACATATAAGACTTACATTTAGATAGGGATTAGATAGGGATTGGATCTTTGAATTCATTTAGGAGGTTGGTTATCAGAACTTTTCTATTGATGTTAACTAGGTTTTAAAATATTGTCTGATAGTATCAAAACCTATATACTATGTCATTCTACTGAAGTCTACATTATTTTAAGATATCTTTGACTCCTAGTCATATTTAATTAATGTATATAGGCACTTCAACCACCATACTAAATTAAGGGATTGGATTTTTTATCCATACAACCGGATACTCAAGGGTCACAGCAATTTGCTGGTGACATTTATGGGTAGATGGACTAATGATATCTTAACCCCAGACACTTGAAATAAAATGCATTCCTTGCTTTGTGGTTCCCATCAGACTCCACATGTAAAGGGTAGTATGTGAAATAAATAATTTTTCTAGCACAGTTGTTAAGAAAAACTCTCACATCATGGGGAATTCAGAGATTTACCCAGCCTCAGAAATTTCTAACAATAGGGCATAATCAACTATGCTCTGAAAAACTTAAATGGAAAATTCCAGAGATAAATATATAAATTTTGAATTGCCATCATTCTGAGTAATGGGAAGAACTCATTTCATGCTATTCTGTCATCCCTGGAACAGAAATCTTCTCATTGTGCAGCATATCCACACTGTACATGCTGCTTGCCTGTCAAGAGTCATGATGATCAGATTAACTCTCAAGATATCACCAGGCTTGGATATAGGATGCAGTGACACCCATGGTATCAGGGAATTAACTGCCCTGATGTTAATGAGAGACTGTTGTACTGAAATGGAATTATGCTTTAGTATCTCCAGGAATCATGTTGTTTTTAGAACCCAGACATGCTGCACAAACATAGTTTACAAACTCACATAAAAGGAATGACATGATTGGAAAATGGCAGCTACAAGATTTTCCTACAGTGGCCCTCTTTTTACACATTCTCTGGTAGTCTACTTTTGGCATAGTCTCCATTTCTACTACACTTCCCAATGTTTATATTATTCCAACTTTAACACTTGGATGCCCTACTTCTCAGTTCCTAATCTATAACTTTATCCCCTATTACTACCTTCTTCACTCCTTTTGACATGAGGTACTGAACCCTTAGCTTTGAGTGAGGTAAAGACATCTATAGCTGGCCTTCAAAGTTTTCTTATCTTCTCTTGAAGCCTTCCAGAGTAAAGTGTGCCCTTACATTTTTTAAATTTTCTCTTTTCCTGTTTCTGATCTTAGGATTCAAGAGTCTAATTCTTGGGCTGGGGATTTAGCTCAGTGGTTCCGGTGCCTGCCTCGCAAGTACAAGGTCCCGAGTTCGATCTCCGGTACCAAAAAAAAAAAAAAAAAAAAAAAACCACAAGAGTCTAATTCTTTATAATTTTCTTCCATTTGAAATCTTACAAAATATGCATAATTCATGTTCCACTTGACAATTTTTTGTGTTTAAAGCTTGCTTTCTTATTCTGACTCTGTTCATGAGTCATAATCAACATTAATATCTTCAACTACAATTTCCTTGAGCTTCTCTTACAATGGGGATTTGGAATGAAAGACTGAACTCTAGCGGGTGAGAGCATATTCATCTTTCATATGAACACTGTTATTCTACCTCAAATTTTATTCATTGTTTCAGAAATTAAATTATGCAAAGGAGCTGAAAATAAACTAAACTCATTAAACTGTTTTCATAGTAACCTTCATTGATATGATATCACCCTCAGCCTATAGCTTCTCTACAAATTTATTCTTATTTATTAGAATATAAAATTAAAAAGTGTAGATTTTTTAAAAAATCTTTTAAATCTACATTCTCTTATTTAATATATTGACTATATCTCTAATACTCTATAAGATTTTAAATGTGATCTATTTATATCACATATTTTCAATCAAGATTTATAAATATTTATTAAATATATATTTTATGTGTCGGCAATGTATTTACATTAATAAGACCTAACCCTTAAAAGACTTTAGAGCTATAAACCCCATGAGGGAGGGGCTGTGCTTGGCATGTTCCCCACTTTGACACTGAGTTCCAGCACTAGTCTTGGAAGCTCAAGTATGTGAAGACCTGCGAATCAATGACTGTCTATTGAAACAAAAAAACAGGAACATAAACAATAAATATGATATATTGTAACAACTATCAATCTAACATCTATCAAAACTACCATTAGGACAATTATGGAGTCTACACCTTATGGCTAGAACTTTTGCTTTACCTTTCATTTATTTTCTCTGAACACTTCCAGTAAATTACATTTAATCCACCAGGCTCACCAGGAAATTAAGTACCTGGTAAATACAAGATTTATTGTGTCCAAATTACTCTGAAAAACTGGACTCTTGATATTCAAGTTTAGACTACTTGTTTTAGAAATTTAAAAAACAAATTTTAGCTGGGGATTTAGCTCAGTGGCACAATGCCTGCCTCACAAGTGCAAGGTCATGAGTTTGATCCCCGGTTTAAAAAAAAATTAAATAAATATATAAATTTTAAAATATTACCTGAAGATTCTGCTCTTATACCCAAGCCAGTGAAGGTTGTATAGGATCAAATCAGTGAAGAGAGATATTATTTTTACAATAATGGGTGGAACTGAATTTAAGAATGAAAGTAGACCATTTTGAGTCAGAAGCCAAACAAGGTGAACTGAAGGAGAGGCAGAAGTAGTGTTAAATGTCTGGCATTCATTCACAGGAAGATTCTTCAGGCTTAAAGTACTGTATGAAGGGATGACAGAAAATATATGATGTGATCTCTCCTAGCTGAAACTGTCTTGATTTCTAAGTGATCATGAATTTCTATATCATGAAAATCTATATAGGATTGAAATTTTAAAAATATATTTTCAGTTATTTCCAAACCAGTCTTGATGAGTCTACTGATAAATCTGATCCTTTTTGGGTAAAGCAGGACAATATTTATCTTTACTATTAAGTCATAGGACACATTCATTGGGACATATTCAAAGATGCTTTTGTTATTAAATCTTATTCTACACGTTTTACATTAGAGATGACCTTTAATATTTTTGTGTCAAGAGTACACATTTTTCTTATCTAGAGTAATAATTAATGAGATATGTATAGCAAAATTAAATCTAAATAACTATATCATTTTAGAATGTAATAACTATATAATTCTAAAATTTCACTTGGCTTGTATTATACTTTGCCTAATTTTTGAAGCAAACTTTTGAAGATATATTTTAGTTTGAAAGTAATCCTGTTGTATGAAACTGCCTTGTAAGAAATTTATTTAACATAGAACTATTGAGAAACATCTCAAAATGAATTTATTTTGTTATTACAGTGGCTTTGTTAAGTGGTTGATCCCTTTCTCCAGTAGAAATCATTCTTAAGGCCCAATTTAAATAAGAATAGTAATAATAAAAATGATAAACATTATAGATTTTCTGTGGTTGAATCAGGATGTACTGGAACAGAAAATTGCCATCCATCCAAAGTATCAAGCTCACATTCTTTCTATAGTTCTGAAACAGGTTTAACAATGCTCCTATAGAAGATTTCAGTTGCATACAAAGAATTGACCAAGGAAGGACTGCTTCAGTATTTACAGTCTCTGGGCTTGTTACCTTTCTTTGTGTCTTCTTGACTTTGAGATTTCATGGGTCACTCAGGTGAAAGTGACCTCTCCACTGACCAGTGTCAAAACACCTAACCAGTATTTTGGTAGTATTCTCCAAAACCACCATGATTTGATGACAGCTATTTCATTTTGTTGACCCCTCAACACACAGAGAATAGACCCATTCAGATGTCAAGTGCCTGTTGATAAAGGCCAGCTTAGTTATGAGTGCTTGTACTTTAAACTGCTTTGAACAGATTTATTCCTCCATTAGATGAAAATGTCAAGTATTTTTTAACGTGTACTATAAAAACAGCTCTTGTAACAAAATTATAATTCCTCAAAATTTATTGTGTTTCAAGGTTGACCTAAGTAGGCAATATTTTTCATTAAATATAAATACAGTGTTCTCAATCAATAACATTTCTCAATTTCATATGATTGTGCAATAATATAAGATAAAATTATTTGAGCAACAGCCCTATTAGACAATAGTAGTTCAGTGCCTCTTAGAATTTATGCTTAAGAAACATTTATTGTTGTTTTACAGAAGGTTCATTAGATAATTTCCTAGAAATATTTAGTTGTAATGTTTAATTTATTGTGATAGTCTAAAAGAAATTCTCAATGGATTATGACAGGAAGTTCATAAAGTTAATTTCCCATGATGAATGTAATCATTATATACTGCAAACATATACTAATAAAAACTTAAAATTTTAAAAATAAATTTAATTAGGTGAAAAATGAGGTGAATTTTTTATATGTGGAATAATTTAAGTATATTCATGCTTAAAGAAAGAAAAATTTATAAACCAGAAAATACTGAAAATATCTACTGATATTAAAATCTCCTGTACTATTTTCTCAGCTACTTTACTTAAATTAATTTGTGATTTACTTATAAGTAATCATTGTAAATTACTCTGAAATTAGAGCTTTTTCCAAATGTATCTAATCATTGTGCTGATTAATCAATACTGTGTCTCAATAATGTATTTTATTTTAACATTTAGGAGTTTTTCAGTAATTGTTTATTTTCTGTAGTTGAACACATTTGTTATTTCTTATTTGTTTCTGTTGGCCATAAGTGGAGTAATTTTATCTACATTATTTAGTACCATATTCCTGCTAAGTTTCTGTATCTCATCTGAAAAATCACATGTTATAGTGAAATTATTTTCCTTGTAACATTTTAAAGGAAGATTTGTGATAAAAGAATTAGAGATGCCCTATAAAGCAATTCCTCATAAAGCAATTCCTCACTATTTGGAAAATATTTAACCGTATTTTTAGTTTCAGTTTAATGCTACATAAATTCCAAAGAATTACCGCTGTTCTCCATATTTAAGATTTCCGCCAGACTGCTAAGCTTTAGAGGATAAGAGACAAGAGATATCTCCATATATAGGATGAAAATATATCTCCATAATAGGATGAATATCGCTATTGAATTGTATGTCTTCCTTTGCTCACATTAAACTTTATACTAATATGTGAGAAAAAGACAGCAACATTTCAAGGGAGTGACATACAATAAAAGGTAAAGGCCATTCATTGGCCAATAGATATACACTATGCCATAAAGTCCATTGTGCAGTTGGTCCTGGTTACAATTTTATTTCTGCCTCCTATTAGCTCTGTTACTTTAGATAAATTATTCAAATTCTTCATTAATAAGGTAATGAGCAATATATTCACAATTAAGATTTGTACTTGATTGCTGTTTACAGATTTGCACTTTTTATTTTATTATATAATTGTTTAAAACATTACTTAAATTAATTGGTCTTTCAATTTGTTGGCTATCTCCAAAAGTCATTCAAATGGAAACTTTACTTTAGGCATTTAAGAAAAATGTTTAAATGTAAACTCTTTTAAAGTCCATCTAGTCAGTTGCTGAATAGTAGGAAGGGAGTTGGATTTAGATATTTTCTAGAGGAAGGAAATAACAAAAAATTGGAAGGGATGTTGAGAATAGAATCTAAGACGACTTAGGTACATCATTAAAATGAATCAGGAAGCATGAAACTTCTATAAAGGATCAGAGAGTAGATAGATACTTGCAGCTTTGAGAGCCCTAAGGTCTCTGGGCCCAGGACAAAATTCTGCCTTTACAGTAAGAAAACAACCTAAACTAACAATGTGTAAATAAATGAGTGTGGCTATGTTTCCTTAACACTTTATCTACAAGTAAACTATGTACTGCAATTAAAAATGAACTAAGATTAATAATATCAACAAGAATGGCACAAAAGGAAAAGGGAATTACAGAAGGAGGGAAGGAGAAAAGAGAGGAAGGGATTAAAACAAAAGAAACAAACTGCATTATGTATGTGTACCAACTCCCTAAGATGACTGTAAAATGCATGTATTGCAAACATATAATAATAAAATTTAAAAATTAAACCAAAAAATCAAAATAAAACTTTATGTACAAAATAGGAAATTCTCAGTTTGGGCCTGCAGTAAGTTGTAGTTTACTTACCAATGTAATAAATCACTGAGTACCACAAAAAGGGAGGAGCCTTTTCTTTAATCAACCACCATCTTTCATCATGGTATTTTAATGCCACTAGGTTACTTGGACATTTGAAGATGGGAATCAAGCAGGTAATAAAGAAAGTTAAAGAACTGTAAGACAGAAATAAAATAGACTCAAGTACATCTGATAAGAATGTACTAGACCCTTGAAGAAGTCAGTTTGACACTACTAATAGTTTTAGCTTAAATTTTCTTACAAGACTGTGAAAAAATTTGACAGAACTTTACATAATGTCAATTGATTTCATAATTATACACTTGATAATACACATAATTTAGCAAACTTTTAAGTATCCAAAATGAATATATATCATTTAACCAGTTTGTTTGTATGTATATAATTTTCAAGTGTACTTTTTGAAAGTGTAAAATGTTTATTATATAAGTGCACTTAATTTCTTAATTTTATCACTACCTTCTACATTTACATGTAATATATTCTTCTCAGGTTTCTAATTAACATCATTTCACTATTTTACAGATTATTGTCATATCTTTATTTTAAAATGTGTTTATCAAAGCAGTAATACTACTACATATAATTTGTTCTACTCCACTTCTCTCTCTTATAATCTGAAATTAGCCTCATGATTCAGGGTAGCAAATATTTCATCTAGCATCAAGGACTAAAAGAATGTCCATAAAAACCAACTAAGTACATTAGACATGATGATAAAATGTTTGAGGATCCTGTGTTTCTTTCCATGAGTGCAACTGAAGTGATTATGGCCTAGTCTATTTATTGTCTTCCTAAGTTCACCAGAAGCATTTATCAAAGTAGGGCTACCCTCACATTAATGGGAAAATGTTCACATATCATATGAAAACAAGCCAAGGAAGACATTTTATTCTTTAGAGAAGAGACAAATACACGAAGGCCAATTTTATTCCTTAAACTACATGTTATCTATATCATTACTATTATTAAGCATTTATTGGATACCAGCAATATAGACACTCAGCACTTCATCAGTGCTGATGGAACATTTTGTCACAAAAATAACTTCTGCTTAATGTAGGTGGAATATAGTGTTCTTGACAAAAAAAAATGTTCAGCAAGGTCCCTTTAGCACACTCTTTACTGTTAATCAGTGTCTCATAGAATAAAACTGACCAACCGTGTGGTAGCAGTTGTTCCATCTTTCATTAATTTTAGCTTTTAGCATTTCTCAGTTTCATTAACCAACATATGTCCCTCTCTCTGCTCTGACCTTGCATATTATTTCTGACTTGCTCCATAGGAACTCTTACACTTTATTCTCACTTGAATATACATTTTCATGTTCTTCTTTTAGGGCATGAATTTGGCAATACATAAAGAAAAACTTGTGTGATCTACATGAGGTTAGTTGCCTTAAAATGCTGTGTGTTTGTTGACCCCCATGCCAAACTAATGACTACTCTTTCAGGTGTTTATGGACGAGGGAATGCCTCTGAAAATAGTATAGTACATATAACATATACTTTAAAAAGTTCTGCCTTTAGAATCTTGTCCTTCCATTAAGTAGAAAAACAAACATTTTTGACACAGCACAAAGAATATTGAGTTGAATTTTTAGGCCAGAAATGATAAATTAATTATTTAAAGTCATATTTGAACATACTAGAAATATACCTAGATGTACCTAACAATATCTTGCATTCTGCCTAAACTAATAGTGACAAAACTGTACCTTTTCTTAAACACATGCTATAAGAATTATTTTTATATTAGTTGCCTTTAAACATATAACCCTTGCAATATTCAAAATTTAGTTTCATTTTCCCTTTGACTTTAATGTTACATTGTAAGATCCTCCTCTGTGTGACCCTTATCAACCCTCCCGTCAGCGACAGATTTGTCACCGAATTCTCCAGAGCTGATCTCTTTTCTCTAAGGAGGCAGATGTTCACTTCTTACAATCTTTTGCCTCAAGCACTGACAACTAGAAAACTTGCTTCTAATGTGGTTACAAATCTTGATCCAGCTGGTGACTTTTCAACAATGAAGGTTACTATGAGCCCCACGGTAGCACGTACAATTGAAACCCTGCTCTGCAGTACTTCAGGCTCCACCTGGCAGCCCTTTAACCCTTATTCTGGGCCAAGCTCTGACCCAGAAGCATACGCCTGCTATGAAGTGTAGCGCATGTACGTCCCTGTGTAAATGTATCATTTTGTCTCAATCTCCAACTTGTCTCATATATATATCAAGATATCAAATAAAAACAATTTATTTATGCATTCATTCTTTATTTTAAAGAATTTCTTACCTACTTCGTTTTACACAGTTTAATTCATAAATGTACAATTCATTTTAAGCTTCAGCATAACCTTGTTCAGATGGAAAACGCACTGACATTTATCAAATCCTAATTATCTTTGTAACACTTTAAGGAATGTGTTTGTTATAACTTTCATCATAAACTATTAAATTGCAAGAAAATGAATGGCAACTTAAACACAATTAGTACAAGTAAAGTTTTAGCTTTTTTGCAGCCGATGTTTGTCTTTCAAAAAATATAGAGTATAAATGCCTTTTTTCATATAAACATATTTAAAGTTGAATTAACATTTATTTTCAAATTACTTTAAAGTTCAAACTAATGCAAATAAATTTAGATCATATATATGAGTGGTGTTTCTATTCTTAGGAAAATAATGTTTGAATCTGAAATATTATTAAAGCCTCATTATAATCATACATTCTTTGGGATCATTCCTGAATGTCAATTACTTTATTCATTAAAAATCCAGAATCTATTTACTTATATGTATATAAATACTATATTAGTTTTATTTTTACATCAAGGCACAGATTGAGGCAAAACATTGGAAGAAAAACTAACGGAAATTTCTAGCCATGTAAGTCTTGGAAATACAGAAAAATAGTGGATGAAGAAAAGAAATTGCTTTTTTAATGTTATGGTTTTTATGTTGGAGACTGTGCTTCTCCAAAACATTGTAATCTTTATCACTATTAGAAATTACCTATCTGTATGTTTTTATTCCTTTCATGTTCTTATAATAAGAAATTTTATACTTTCCACTGTGGATGAAAATAAAAAGGAAAACAATGTGTGTTTAAGACACGTGTTGCATGCAGTATGTATATAAATACTTTAGTAGTTCTTTGACACAGCATGAACAGAGTAAGTAATTCATCCTACTGCTAGGGAAGTACTAAGGAATATGTCACAGCCAAGTTAATTCGGCCACTGAAAAATTAACAATAGATTATGAATATGTGTGCTACAGGTAATTAATAAAGAAAACTGCCTGAGGATTCTTTCTGTTGTGAAGGATATTGGCTAAATTATTTTTTGCTACCAGAACTTCTTTAAGGTTTTTTTCCCCATAAGGAGCTAAAACATATTATCTGCTATTTAGCAAAGAACTTTGTTTTTCTCTATAATATTTGATAGTGTCAGACAATTCTGGCTTTCTGACTCAGATCTGAATCATTGATCATTTCTTTCTGGATAAAACATTCAAGGCATTTTCTTCTGGTTTTTTTAATCCACAGTACATTATAGTTTTTTATGGTGACTATAATGTTTGATAGGAAATAAAAGCAAAAAGAAACTAATGAGTTTTCTTTTCTTTTACAGTTAAAATATATTCTTTCCCAATTCAAGGAAAAAAAGACATTAAATTATTTCCTTTCAAATTTTTTTAGATGAGTGTATAATAAATATAGACATGCTTATGAAGCATTGTTTTATATTTTTTCATATCACAGATCAGATTTTTCACCTTATTAATAGGATGTTTTTGAAAAATATCAATATTAAATTTTCTCCTTTAAAATTTTGTTACAATCCTATTGCTCATAAAGATTTCTTGAAATTTTAAAATATATATTAAATTTTATTTTATTGACATTCACTTTTAATTTATACTATGAAATTAATATCATAGAACAAACTAATGTAAAATTTAATATTTTAGTTGTTTATATAAGAATCATGAAATGGAATAATGTCACTCAAATATTCTTCTGAAAGCAAAAGTCTTAAGGCATATATATTTTAAACTATGTTCCTTTCTATTATCCCAGTGGACAAATTTTCTTTTTTACCTATATTTAAAAGAGAACCTAAGACAAGAGCTAACAATTATTAGGTGTCATTAGCTGCCATAGTCTTCTGATGCTGCCTTTTAAATCAAGGAATGGTGAGATTCTGTCTTCTTTCATTTAGGCAGCTTTGAACTCATCATTTGTAAACCAATGATAGAAAAATTTAAATAGCCTACATTTATGTTTTATGTTTGATGAACAAATAAAATGTACCTATGTTTAAAAGTGTATAGATGCTAGATTTGTCAATTACAATTGAATCAAATTTTTAAAACTTCTGCACTGCAAAAGAAGTAATTTTTTAAAAATGGAGAGACAGCCTACAAAATGGCAGTAAATCTTTGCCAGCTACTCTTCTGACAGAGGATTATTATCCAGAATACTTGTAGAACTTAAAGAACGTAACATTCCAAAAAATCAAATAATCTAATCAATCAATGAACAAATGAATGGAATAGACACTTCTCAAAAGAATAAGTGCAAATGGCCAATAGCTATATGAAAATATGTTCAACATCTTTAACCATCAGAGAAATGTAAATCAAAACTACATTGAGATTCTACCTCACCCTAGTCAGAATGGCTATCATCAAGAACACAAAAAACAATAAGTGCAATAGTCAATGAGAGAAAAAGTAGCCTTTCTACACTGTTAGTGGTAGTGTAAATTAGTGCAGCCATTCTAGATACTGTACAGAGATTTTTCTAAAAATAGAGCTACCATTGGATACAGTTGCACCACTCCTTGTATACCTACAGGAATGAAGGTCAGTATACTCTAGAAGTCCCTGCACATCCATGCTTATCACCACACCACTCATAATAGTCAAGTTATGGGGCCAGCCTAAGTGCCTGTCAATGGATTACTAAGTGAAGAAAATGTGGTATATACACAGGATAGAATATTAGTCAATCATAAAGAAGAGTAAATTCACGTCCCTTGCAGGAAAATGGATGGAACTTGAAATGAACATATTAAGCTAAATGAGTCAGGCTCAAAAGACAAATATCTCATGGTTCTTGTTCATATGTGGAAACGAGAGAAAACAATGACACAAAAGTAGACAGAACATTATTAAAGAAAGGGATCAGGGGAGCAGAGAGGGAGCCAATGTGAGGGTAAAGGGGATACAGATATTATCAAAAGGGATACAGGTATTATCAAAGTATAAAAATTTCACAATGAAACCCATTATTCCATATAATTAATATGGGTTAATAAAAGAGTATAGAACCTATATTCAGAAACTGAACTTTGTACCTTCTAAAAACAAAATTGTCTGGTAAATGAGTATGGCCCCTTGTGATTCTGGGAACAGGCTGCTTTAACAAGAACAGAGTTTGCAGGAGGCCATTGATTTCTCAACTTCTGAGACTCCCAAATTCTGCACATCTAGGCCCTGCTCTCAGCTTTATACTGAGCATCAATCACACCCTGTTTTACTTTTAATTTCTATTCACAAGAGGTTGAGATGGGTTTGTTTCACTACTCAAAGTTCTTGCAGATGCAGTGGTTCTTGAGATTATAATGTGCTTCCTGTTTTCATCATTTGAAAATAATCATCATTTATTTAAAAAGCCTGGGGGATCACTGTTTGAGTTATATGTAGAAGTATTAGAGAAACAAAGGATCCAAATACTTGCAAGTTTTGTAATATTTTAGTAAAGGCCAGGTAGGATTCAAGAGCCTATCTGGAGAGGTTGGATATGAATAGAATAATTTACCTCTGTAACATCTTGGGAATCAAAGGATTCTAACAGAATAATTTGATAAAATATATATTTTGATTGGTAAAAAAGGACCTTACACTTCAAGAAAATTCTAAAATTGCTACCCTGAGAAAAGAAAGAGGTATATCCACTATGCGGAGGATCTAACGTTCACTCTTCACCTGTACCTCCTTCAGACACAACTCAAGATGCAACTTTACCCTGGCTCTCCTGGCTTCTCCTGTACTCTGAGTCCCACCTCCTACCTAGTACCCTTGTAAGACCGAGGGCCTTACCAAACGCTCCGAGGAGCTGACTATAGTGAAGCACACCCAGGGATCCCAGCGGTGCCTCTAGAATGTAAGACCAAGGCCTTACCAAATGCTCCAAGGAGCTGAAGTGGAGCACACCCGGGGATCCCAGCGGTGCCTTCAGAATGTAAGACCAAGAGCCTTACCAAACGCTCCAAGGAGCTAGCTACAGCGAAGACCACCCGGGAAGGAACACACCAGCCAAGTTGGGAAACAGACCTTTATTAGTCTGGCCAGAGGGCACTCTCAAAGCAAAATAGCTTAGAGAGGCAACTGGCTCAGAATCCGAGGCTGTTTTTATAGGGGGTGGAGGGGGAAGTTAACATATCAAAGAAAAGGGGACAAAGGTTAGTGGTTGACTGTCACATATTGATGGTCAGCAGACATCTGCAGCTTGTTCTAACAATTGTGGTGCCTGGAATATCAGTTCTGTCCCTATCTAGCATCTCTAGACTAACAAACATCTCCATCCATTAACTCACATTTTAATCACAATGGGGCTGGAGGATCTAAGCGTCCTTAGACTAGACTAACAAGCATCTCCATCTATTAACTCACATTTTAATCACAATGGGGCTGGAGAAAAAGGGGCAAAGGTTATGCAGTCCCACACCCTTGTTTTTTGTAGTTTCTTTCTATTGTGCCCCTTCTCCAGACTCTCTTCCTACATCTACACCAATCTTTCCCATATACAGTCCTGTTGAGTAGGAATTTTTCACAGTGTTTTACAACATATTTGGAGACAATGACTAGCCTTGCTGACTTTCTGCCTTAGTCAACATTAGGTTTGTTTTATCTAATTAAAAAAGCTTTCCTAATCCTCACAAGTAAATTGGTAAATTTGTTCCAGAAATGTCTTCTTAGGAGCAAAGGATGCTAAAACTTGGTTGGAAAAATGGGAGTGAATTGATTATCATTGTAATGACATTGAATCAAAATATGTCCAAAGAGAGCTGTAAAAAGATTATAAAAATAGAAAAATACTTTCTGCATACAAAGGAAAAGAATGTCATACTCTTAGAGACTATCTCACTGACACTTTCATAAATTATCCTGGTCCAAAAAGGGAGAATATATTACTACTGTTCAACTCAACTTAATTGTTGATTGTCATAAATTTGAGATGGTAGACTTAATAAGAACTACAAAGGTTCTAAGATGATAAACTTCCTTCTCCACAATGTTCTTCTGAGCATTTTGAAGATAATTTGACCAAAAAAAATCCTCCAGATTAACCCCTTAGATAAATCTAAGAACAAGTACTTATCTAAAATTACTTTTGGAAAGAAAAAAAAATAAATTAATAACAGAAGCAACAAAACACATACCTGTTATTATGGGCAATGGATATAAAAAGAACAATTGTTCTGCATTAGTTTGAAAGATAAAATACAGACAGAAATAAAATAAACCTTTGCCAGATGATGGAAATGTTTGGTTAAAATTGTCCTTCACAAAATAAGAGGATTATACACAATGGCAAAAACCAGAACATTTCATGTCTAATTAGTGCTCCGGTTACTAAGCACTGTCAAGTAGGCACAGATAGGAAAAGAAATATCTGTTCAAATAGTTATTTTGCTCCTTAATGATTTTTGGTGTTTTGGAAACAACATAGCTTTTTTTTTTTTTTCTTGTACTGGGGATTGAATTCGGGATCTTGCACTTGCCAGGCAAGCAGTGGAAACACTGCTAAATCCCTCTCCCCAGCAACATAGAGTTTTGACTGGAAGTGGTGCTACTGGTAAGCATAACAACCATATCAAAACCCAGCTAAATTTCTTGCTTTTTGGATATAATTATACTAAGTTATATTATATTATTTAGACTGAATTAAGGAATTAGTTATATGAAGATTAAATCACATACTAAAAAGCACACTGGACAATCAAAAATATTATCTTAGCAAATTAAAATACAAACTGTGCTACTTTATAAAACAATAGATTCGCCAATGAGTTCAAAAATGAAAAGTCAAAACTAAATTTTACTGTTGTCATCAAGTCTTCCCTCAATGCCAGCATCAGACAGCCAACTCTGGGAATTTGGTGAGGAAACAACTATGTTCAAATCACATTTTTTGTTTTACCCAGAAGATTTCTGGTGGTACTAATATAATTTGTCCATCAGAGTGTATGAAAATGTTATATGCTATAACTCACTGTGGATAGGGAAGGTTCATAACTATCTTAAATAGATTTTTTCAGAAAAATTTTAATGAGATTGCCCCCAAGAGTCTATTTTATGTAACTTAAGGCCACAATCCTAAGAAAATTTAAAATTGAGATAAACATATAAGTTAAAATTTTGTTTTATCAGATTATCTAGAAATAATGCTTATTCCAGCTCTTCCTTTGTTATAGTCAGAGATATGTTAACATTTTCTGCTTTCTCATTGTCTGTTCTTGCTCCTTCTAGTCTTTCTCTAAGCTCTGTAGAAATAAAACTCATCTGATAATGAAAAGATGCTTTATCCCTTATATTTTCAACTTAGAGAAGACTATGCTCTATGATTGAAGAGTACCTAAGGAACTGTGTCAACCTAAAGTAGAATGAATGGCTCATTAAAATTCTCTCTCTTGAAATGGTCAAAATTATCTGAGAAACTTTAGTGCAAAGGCTTTGCTATTAGTGTTCATGACCATTAGATCTAGCCTAATAGGAATTCATAAACTACCCCCATAGAGTCTTAACTCTGGCTAATCGTAACACTGAGACCTAACTGTCCTCCTTGATGTTATTCATTAACAGACATATATGACCAAGCATTGTGAAGATTTAATGTACTTTTGTTAAGTTTACAATTATGAGTCTCAGGTGGCTTTTTCCAAAGATAAATGACATGTGACCTGATTTTCTTGGGACAGTTCTGGTTTGTATTTGCTGTCCTCATCCTCAAAAAGGAAAGAAATTCCTTCTTAGCACAGAGACCTGATTTCAGAAAATGACAACAAGATAAAACAGCTTCTGAATCCCTTAGGACATTATAGCTTATTAGAACATCAAATAACTTCCCACTATTAACCCCAAACACTGCAGCAAAGTACATGGAATCTTCAATATACACAGAATCATTCATTCATTATTTTTATCTCAAAAATTTAAAAAGGATTTCATGTCATTACTAAATGCAACAGCCTTAATCATGAGCTTTAAAAAATAATTGTGGTGAAATTCATGTAAAATTTAGCCACTCTTTCCATTTTAAAGGGTATAGTTCAATAGTGTTAAGTACATTCACATTGCTATTCAGTCAATATCCAGAACTTTTCAATATTAAAAAACTAAAACTCTGTACCCATCAACAATTCCTTATTTCTTTCTCCCCCTTGCTTCTGGCAACCACATTTCTTCTTTCTATCTCCATAGGATGACTCCTCTATATATCTCATGAGAGTGAAATCATACATCTATGTTGTAGTATGTGTCATTTCCCTCATTTTTAATGCTAATATTCCATTGTATGTATTTATACTCATTTTGCTTATTCATTCCTCCATCAAAGGATAGCAAGTGTAAGCCAAGATTGTCTCAAGAAAATCAAGCTATATGTCTCCACACTGAGACACTAAGAAACATCCTGGTATTTGTTACTACCTAAAACAATATCTAATCCCATTTAAAAATCACTCCTTTGCTTAAAAATTGCTAAGAAAAAATGACTCAATATAATCTCTGTATCATTGAGGATCCTGCTGATGAATTACATTTTTCTTCTAGCTATGAGAAATATCAAACTAGATATTATCTGGAACCCCACACTTCCTAGTAGCCTAACTTTTGTTCCTCTTCCCTATACCTATTAGGACTTACTTTGGATCCTTGCTATTTCTCAGATGAACTAGCTGTATGTGGACTGACCATGTCCCCATGCCTGTAATCTGTCATTCACATTATTGTCATTGTGATTTTCCTGAAAAAAGAAATCTGACCAGAGCAGTCCTCTCTTAAACACACTTTCAGACTTCACACCTGAGTTGAAGACTAGCTTTATTTTGAAACTAAAACACCTCATTTGTGATGCCAGGAATCTTTCCAGTATCTTCCATCAGCTCCTATTCTGTCCAACTACAATACATGTCAACCACACTCAAATACATTATATAGCCTGAATGAGTCCTATTCTACCTTTCAAACTTTTATGCCTTAGAAAAGCTGTTTCTCTCTTCAGTTTTTCTCAAGTGTGTTACTATCTTGCCTCCTCTTTATGCCCAAACCCATCCCTTCTCCCAGTCTCATCTTGGTTCAAATCACCTCAGCTTCCTACCACTCCTACAATCCTGAAACAAATGAGTGAGAGGCAAGACTCCAAAATGTGGCAAAGATTTAGTGGACTATTAATACTTAACTCTGGATTTCAGTGAAATTTAGGGTTGCAAAGACCCTGCTAGATCATCTAGGTCACTTCTCTTCTTCATCAAAGACTGCACCCTCACAGCTAAGTAAAATGAATATCTAAATAAATTATACAATTTAAAGGACCATGTACATTTTGTAAACCATGCTCCAGAGCCCTTAATGATGTGTAATGAACTTACTTGTTAAATTATTGTTTAAATTCCATAAATTTTCTATCCCAAGATTTAAAGTAATTTCCTCCTTTTAATTCATGGAGAAGCAGGAGATGGGCACCATATATTTTTGCCATGAGAATTTAAATAACTTCTCTGCTCATGGCTCCAAGTTGAATAATTCCAGATCTTTTCACCTTCTCTTGTAGGTCTTACTTTACAACCAATTCATTATCTTTGTGCCTGTCCTCTGAACTCTCTACAAGTTTTCACATTCTTCTTAAGATTGGAAGTCCTTGACAAGCTGCAGAATTCCAGGAAGGATTTGACAAGTTAGCTGTTCATTGAGAAGATTACCTCATAGTTCTTACAAACTCTGTCCTTTATTTTATTCCATAGCATTAACTTTGTCTTTCAAACTGTAATGCTTACTTGCTAATTTCACTGTATTTGATTTCTACTTGAACACTGATATTTTTTCCATGACTCCCAAATCTCAGCAATGAATCACTTCTTCTTTTGCTTCCACTCTCTTCAAGTGTTTTATCCCAATGAAGCTATAATTTGTTTATATCTGTCACTCATATTTACTGAAGCGATATTAAAATTAAAATCTATCTTCAAAGGCTGCTGTTTGTAAATTGATAACAACTGTTCTTTAATTAGAATAGTGAACATAAGTGATAATATGATGAATTTACATAGCAATCACATCAGACCCTCTATAATAGATTATTTCATTAGTATTAATAGTAGTAGTAAAAATGAAACTTGCAGATATGTAATGATTATATTAACTCATTAATTTTTGGTATTACCCTGTGAATTTCTCATTTGCACCACTAGGTTGCAAAAAGAGGAAATGAGAACTAAGTAATTTGCCCATTGTCTTGTGTAAAAGTGCCAGAAACATGACTCTTGTTTGCCTCAAGCATGATTCATGACTCACCCCAGAATCTACATTTCTATATAATAGTTTAGACATTTAAAAAAAAGAAAAAGAAAATGAGATCTCCTTGGAATCAATGTTATGAAGGAAAAAAAGAATTTTTGCTTTAAATTGTAAAATTCTAGCCATGAGGAAAAATGCATTTGAATCTTTGGTTGTCCTGAAAACAACCTAAGTAGTGAGATAAGTGAGGAGAAAGGCAACAGACTAAACACTTCTGTCTGCAAAAAGAATTACTAAGCTTGCTAGAGGAAAGCTCTCTCCAGACCTTATTAGCAGAAGGAAGCAACAGTGATGCCTTATGTTGATAAGATAAGCAGAAGCTTACAAGGATAAACTGATAACCAGGACAGTTTAAAAATTCCCTGAAGCTTCTATTTATGTGTGAGGAGTGTGTGTGTGTGTGTGTGTGTGTGTGTGTATGCACTTCAGTCTAAGAACTACATTAAGGTTGCATTAAGACAAGCGATTTATGAATTTTGCTAGTTAACAAGCCTGGTAATTCATTTTTTCAATTATATTCCAATTAAGTCTAACATATAGATGGTAGCAATTATAGTTTGATTCAGTTTTTTAAAAAATTATATTTTATATGAAAATTTGCTAGGGTAGAACAATAATATAATCTCTTTAATACTGATTGGATACCCTAGGAGTTAATCTAAATGTTGGAAATATGCTACTAAATGAACCCTAAATTTTCCCTCTTGCACAGCAGAAAATGCAAGCTTAGACTTTTAGAAAAAAATAATAAGCCTTTAAACTTAATTCCGTTCAAAAATATTTCCTGAACAGCTTTTAAATGAAAGACAGTATATTTAAATGTAAACTTCTTCAGAGTCAGAAATTGTGAAAAATTAGTTAATTCTATCATTTCTACATTTGATGGCAGGAACCACGAAGGAATGGAATGCTGCTCTTTTGCTCCACTGATACATACAGATTAATTAAGTGCATAGTTTCGGAAAGCTTATTGACATGAAAATGGCTCTAACTGTACTGTAATTCTTTGATACATCCTCATTTGCCATTAATAAATGTCACATTTGACATTTTTAAATTATAACATCTTCAGGACTTTGTGAATCTTCAGATAGTTGATGTAATGACACTAAGTTTGTCAACAACTTTCCTTGGCACTTAATTTTTACTCTCTACTTCCTCTGTCTTTGGAATCTAAATGTTATTATTACCTTGCCATAATCTTATTGACAAAATACAGACAAGCATGATGTCTCAAGCCAATTTGTAAAATGGAAATTTTATATTTTAATTTCTTGAGGTTAGTGTGTAGTCTAAGTGTGTCTGGACACACAGCATGATGGGTCATTAATCGAGTAAGCATATTCCTCTCATAGTGCTTTTTAAGCTGGGTCATAGCAACTTAAATATTAGATCTATGGTAAATAGCTACTTCTGTTTCTTCATAATGTCTGTATTAGAAGTTTCCTCACAATCCTGTTTATTAAGAATAGACGAAGTATATGGAACACTGCCCTCTTGGTTTCTGTCTAGTTCCAAAAGTCTGTCTCTTGTTCTTATAAGTGGTGACTGTACTTAGACAATATTCCTCCTGTTTTTAATTCTATGATTTTAAAAGGATGTAACCCTAAATATATATAAAGATATTTTTGTTCATCTTCATCCTCTGCGTCTTTTTCCTCCTCCTCATCCTCTTCATCTTCCACATCTTCTTCCTCTTCCTTCTTTTTCATGCTTTTTTCAGCCTTGACAACTCCCTTTTTGCTGCATCAGGTTTTCCTTTAGCCCGGTAGGCAGCGAGGTCCTTTTCATACTTTTCCTTCAGCTTGGCAGCCTTCTTCTCATAAGGCTGCTTGTCATCTGCTGCAGTATTATTCCACATTTCTCCCAGTTTCTTTGCAACATCACCAATGGCAAGGCCAGGATATTCTCCTTTGATTTTGGGGCGATACTCAGAACAGAACAAGAAGAAGGCTGAAGGAGGCCTCTTGGGTGCATTGGGATCCTTGAACTTCTTTTTTGCTTCTCCTTTAGGAGGAATATAGGTTTTCATTTCTCTTTCATAATGGGCCTTGTCTCCCTTTGCCATGTCTTCAAATTTTCCTTTCTCTTTAGCAGAAATGGTCTTCCACCTCTCTGAGCACTTCTTAGAAAACTCTGAGAAGTTAACGGAAGCATCTGGGTGCTTCTTCTAGTGCTCCTCTCTGCAAGTTTGCACAAAGAATGCATATGATGACATTTTGCCTCTCGGCTTCTTAGGATCTCCTTTGCCCATGTTTACTTGTTTTCCTCAGCGAGGCACAGAGTCGCTCAGCGCCCATCCGGCTCTCACTTGCCCCGGCGCTGAAGAGGATGAAGATGAAGAAGAACATGATAATGATGATGAATAATTTGGTTCTAGTGCAGTTTTTTTTTCTTGCCTATAAAGCATTTAACCCCCCTGTACACAACTCACTCCTTTTAAAGAAAAAAAAATTGAAATGTAAGGCTGTGTAAGATTTGTTTTTAACAGTATCTCTTTTTTTTGTAGAGTTAACACACTACCGAATGTGTCTTTAGATAGCCCTGTCCTGGTGATATTTCAATAGCTACTAACCTTGCCTGGTACAGTATGGGGGTTGTAAATTGGCATGGAAATTTAAAGCAGGTTCTTGTTGGTGCACAGCACAAATTAGTTATATATGGGGACGGTAGTTTTTCATCTTCAGTTGTCTCGGATGGAGCTTATACAAAATGTTGTTCTGTTAAGTGAATACCACTCTGTAATTGCAAAAAAAAGTTGCAGCTGTTTTATTGACATTCTGAATGCTTCTAAGTAAATACAATTTTTTAAATTAAAAATAAATATATATATTTGAATTTTAATACATGGAAGGAGGAAAAATGTGTGCTTCATAATTCTGTATGTGTATTGGCAATGTTTTATTTTGTTGTTTTGTGCAGGTGGAAGAAATTATATTGCTTATGTACAAGTTTTGAAAAAATAGTAAATTCTCATTTCTCCAAAAAATTTTTAATTAATTTTATTGGCACATTTTAGGTATACAATATAATCTCATTCATCACTGGAAATTTGCACCTTTGCATAATCTCTCATGGTTCTTATTTTTTCCCCATTCCCCTGCCCGCTCTTCAACCACTCCACCCCTCCCTATTTACAAATGCTTTGTTTCCATTTTTTCATTTTCTCATATTAATTACATTCCCTTCTTTCCCCTACCCCTCTCACTTCTCCTTCCCCTTTGCCCCTTTGCTTCCTATTTCACATTATCTATTGTACATTTTGATCTTCATTTACACTTTCAGTTTATCACACCAGAGAAACTGTTCAGTGTTTGCACAGGTGTGTCCTATTTATTTCACTTAAGATGATCACCTCAATGTGCTTCCATTTAGCTTTAAATGTCTCTAAATTCTCATTTTTTTATTGCTGAGTAGTACTCCATATTATAAAAAAACACATTTTCTTTATACAGTCTCCAGTTGATGGTCATTTGGGCTGCTTCCAAATTTTAGCTATTACAAATTGTGCTGCTATGAATATGGGCACACATATATCACTGTGGTATGATTCTTTTAATTCTTTGGGAAAGATACCCAGCAAGGGAATAGCTGGGTCAAATGGGACTTCCAGTCCTAGTTCTTTGAGGTATCACCATACAGATATCTAAAGTGGTTGCACCAGTGAACACTCCCACCAGCAGTGGAGCAGGGTTTGTCTTTCCACACAGCCCCTCCAGCATTTGTTATTGGTTGATTTCTTGATAGCAGTCATTCTTTCTGGGGTGAGGTGGAATTTCAGCATTGTTATCATTTACATCTCTTGAATGAACAGTGATGTCGAACATTTTTTCATATGGTTATTTGCTATTTCTACTTCTTTGAGAAATGTCTTCATTTCAGATGTCCATTTTTGGATTGGGTCTTTAAACTTGGGAGGTCTGAGTTTTTTAAGTTCTTTATATATTCTAGATAGTAGATTTTTGTCTGAGGAACAGCTGGTGAAAATTTTTTCCCACATTTGTGTTGTCTCTCACACTGTTGATGCTTTCTCTTGCTGTGCAGAAGTTTTTCAATAAGAAGAGATCCCACTTGTTGACTGTTTGTGCTAGTTCATGGGCAACTGGGGTTTTGTTCATAAAATCTTTTCCTAACCCAATGTCTTCAAGAGTTCTACCTAACCTCTCTTCCAGCCGGTTCAGCCTTTCTGTTTTAATACACATTCTTTTCAGCTGCACAAGGGTTGTTCTCCAAAATAGATCACATACTTGCTCATAGAACATGTTTAAGTAAGTGAAAAGGAAAGTTATCCCCTGTATATTATCAGACCACAGTGCAATGAAATTGGAGATCAATAGCAAAAGAAACTGCAAGAATTTCAAAAAAATATGGAAACTGAACAATACAGTTCTGAATAACCAATGAGTCACAGAGGAAATTAAAGAAGAAATCAGACAGCTCCTACAATTAAATGACAATGACCATACAACATATCAGAATCTATGGGACACAATGAAAACAGTCTTACAGGTAAATTCATAGCAGTGAATACTCATATTAGGAAAACAGAACGAGTCCAATTAAGCAACCTGACACTGAGCCTCAAGCTTCTAGAAAAAGAAAAGCAGGACAAACCTAAAGCCCATACAAGAGAGGAAATTTTAAAGATCAGGGCAGAAATCAATGCAATGGAGACTAAGAGAATGATACAAAAAAATCAATGAAGCCAAGAGTTGGTTCTTCAAAAGAATAGACAAAATTGACAAACCCTTAGCCAAACTTATCAGAAAAAGGAAAGACAAGGCCCAAATCCATGCAATTAGGAATGAAAAGGGTGAAATTACAACAGACCCAGCAGAAATCCAGAGGATCATCAATACCTACTTTGAGAACCTATACACCATTAATATAGAAAACACAGAATAAATGAACAGATTCCTAGATACGTATGAATTATGAAAGTTGAATGAGGAAGACCTTTCTCCAAATTTTAAGAGAAAGCATTTTCACCAATATTATTAATTAAAGGGATATAAATAAAATAATAATGATAAAATGGTTGCTTTCTATTAAATCAGAAGAAAAACTTGATGATGCTCAGCATGAATGACAAAAATGAGCGATGAACTTGACACAGCCTTTCCTTAGGGCAGCTTCATTTCTACTGAGTCTTGAAAATGGATTTGCCCATTGATGTACAATTTATCATCAAGAATTTATTCAAGATGTTTCCAGTGATTTTACACAGGAATGTTCAGTATGTTTTTGTGAAAATTTTCAAAACATGAAAATGAATTTTAATGCAACAAATCCAGATTGTTTAAACAATGTATGCTCCAGAAACACAAATCTGTACACATCTGTGAACCAAATACACCTTGAAAAATTTCAAGTCAAAAACAGTGGTCATTTATCAAGATGAAGTAATTATGGGTTTTGAATTTCTTTATTTGACTTACTTTAATTTACATTAAAATATTTCCAAAAAATTCATTTTCTAATTAGAAACTTACAAACCAAAAGAAAATTAACTAAGTAGTGGTGAATTAACCAAATTATATCAAGTACTAACATTTTGATTAAGTTGAATACAATAAAGTCTATTTCAAACATGTATAGTATTTTCTCTTCAATTATGAAGACATTATATCTAACAGATAATCAAGATCTTACAATATTGACATTGAAAAAACTCTCTTAAGTTAATTTGTAGATCTTTATGGTGACTACCATGTCCCTTACTTAAAAATAGACCTCTAATGTTCAAGTCATAAGTCTGCAACTTATGACCTTAGCTCTTGTCTAAATAAAATTAGGCCCCTAACATTTTCATATATAAAATTAATTGTTTTATTTATTCTGCAACTCATATCCTTAGATTTGTCTTTCATACTTCAAAATAAACTTCCATTTCTTTTTTCTCAAGTGGAAATTTGGCTATGCTCTTCCTTCCTGTTCCATCACCATCAAAGAAAAATCATCTCAAATTCCTAGCACTATAAAGCAGGTCTGGCTTTATGATTCTTCTAGACCTCTTCTGCATAACATCTTCATTCTTATCAAATATTACAATATCACATTAAGCAAATTTCTTCAAAAAACCAGATAATTAATAGACTTTGGCTTTGTCATGAAAGACACTTTATCTATTTTACTTTTACTCTTCTTTAAATTCTAGTTCCATCTGCTAATTTCTGCCTAAAGAACTGAATAATCCCTCCAGTATTTGACATAGATTTCCTCTCAATCCTTGATCTTTCCCCACTCTCATTGGCATTTTCAATATTTCAGTACTTTTTTATATGCATGTTCATTTCCTTAATACTATCTGCAGTGCCTTGTTTTTGTTTTTGATTTTTTGTAGGAAAGACCTTTTTTACTTTTATATGTCTATGACTTTGGATGACATCTGAAGCAGTATGTCTCAGTTATTTTTCTGTTGCTGGGACAAAATACCCAATACCCACAAGTTAAAAGAGGAAAGATTTCTTTTAGTTCACAATTTACAGAGTTTTCAGTCCTTAGCTGGCTCCAAGGCAAGGTGGCATGGCAAGCAGCAAGCAGTACCTTCTTTCTTTTCCTTATTATTCTGTCCAGGTTAACATCCTATTGGTTGGTTCTACTCACACCCAGGGTGGGTCTTCCTGCTTTTACTAAATCCATTGTCCACACCCAGAACTATGCTAAACCAATCAGGAGACTAATCTAGTATCATAGACCTATGAGTCCATCACTCCCAAAAGCCCCCAAACCTATGAGTGTATCAGGTTTTTGGAGGACATCTAGATGTAAGCCATAACACAGTATTTCTTGATTATGAATAAAATTTGACATAATATTTTTCACAAGTGATAAACTACCATGAAGGATGGGTATGTTGTCAAATTGGAATTTAGAAAAGTGTTTAAATGTTGCTTTTTATTAAAACAATCTCCCCCCCAAAAAACCAATCTTTCCCATTAAAGTAACTCTATTGACTTAGAATTTTAAATATAACTATTTTGCATTTCTCTACAGTTATGGTAATATCACTACTAATTATTACTTCTACTCATCCTACATTTTTTATTAAAAATCTACTGAATATTGAGTACTTTGATAATTACTTTATATGTATTATCTCTAGGGAAGAAAAGAATTTTCCAATATTATTCTTGTTTCTAATTACTCATTTCAAAATTAACATTTTTCATTTTATACTTTAGAAAAATGAGATTAGTGAAAATTTTCATTTATAAAATATTGATTAATTTTCTCAAGGCCATAAAGCCATTGGTAGTAGAATTCAGATTTATTCCCAAGTCTTTTTTAACGTCAAATATCCCCCACAGTTTTTCTTAGAATACTATAAGGGAAATTTCTGCTCTAAACTTTGATAAAATGATGAAAATTTTAAATTCTGGTTTTGTTTTTAGGGAAATCATAGATGTATTGCCTTGATGTTAAAATTTTAGTCACTTGTAATTAGACTAAATTATAAAGTAATTAGAAAGTTTTTGAATTAAAAGAAACCCCAATAATAACTTTTAATAATTGTGTAGACCTTTACAATCTCTTTTATAAAGATTTTATCATATATTTCTAAGTCTTACTTTGAAGATGCCAAAAAACAAAATTTAAGTCCTTTAATAATTAGGAAATGTGCTATTAGAGCTAGTAGAAAAGTAAGTTAAAACTTACATAATTAAAAATGATAAGAGGAAAAATTTTAATTCTATGTTTTGTCAATGCAACACATAGTTCACACACTTCTCTTCATGTTATTTACATTGTATACACGTAATAGTAAATTGTATAGGTAATCTCATATATTAGGATTGTTAGGAAGAGTACATTTGTATCAAATTATAGAATTAATTTTGTTTTCCAATACCAAATCCTCCATAATTTTATAAGAAATCATATTTCTTTCATATTATAGTGAAGAATATTTTAGTACATGTCCATAAAACAGTCTATTTATTTCATTTCATTTTTAAGTAAGTGTCATCATGTATAGTTGCATAGAATATCCTACTTTGAAGATACTGGTAGAATGCTTTGTTTCTGGAAACTGCTAATTTCTATGTTAGGTCATGAAATGCTGGGCCCAGTATAATAAAAGACAATGTTATTGCTTATCTCTTCTGTCTTGGGATCTCCTATGTTCCAAAGATGTATAGTCATAAAAGCTGGTAATCACATAATAGTTACTATTTTTCCATTTTAGAAATGAATTTCAACTATGACTTATTTGGGACTATTTACTTATTCTACTACAATTGCCTTGATCAATTTTGGAATGGTAACATTAAAAAACTAAAAAGCATCATGATGCAATTTTCAAACACTCACATATATTATATCCTTCTTATTTAAAGTCTAAATACTTTTTCCCTTCACATTAAAGTGTATACAGATTAGATGAAACACAGGACAGAGGACTTATTTATTGTTAATAAATATTCCTTGATGTTCTAGCTTTAATGCTAGAAAATAAAAGTAGTTTGCAATGTGTTCCGAATTGTCTTTCTTCGTGCTTTCAGAGCACTTAAGTGTGCTGAGGCAGGTCTGTCTAGAATCGTGTTTACTGTATTCTTTTCAAAATGCAGCACAGAACCTTTTCACTTATCAGTGCATAAAGTCTAACAGATTGCAGACTCAAATTTCCCCTTCCAGGTAATGTTGTGTTTCACTATTGTTTGCCATGACAAAGGTTTTCATGAATTCTATAGCTTGGATTTCTGTCTTGTTTTCCTTAGCATAACCCTCTAGGCAACCAATCAGCATTTTTCAACTGCTAGAAATTGCTCAAAATGTTACTACAAAAGTTTCACTTTAAAATTCTATGTCTTGCTTTTGACTCTTTGGGAGTTTTTTATTCCTTGAAAAAAATTATACCTGCTAGTTTTGATTAGAATAATAAGAAGAAGCAATTAAACATTTTCTGCAGATGATGTGACTGTTAATGAGGTTGCCTGAATTTGGTGAAAGCAAGTATGTTTACAATCCACATTTGGATTAGGATTTTAAAACTACATATAGTAGAAGGGAACTCTGTTGGGTGCTTACAAATTTAGCAATGCAGACTTTTAAATTAAAATTTCAGAACCATTTTCAGGTCATTTACAAACAATGAATATTGCCTGTAGACCTAATTTGTTTCTTAGATCTTGGAGGAATAGTTTAAATCCTTCTCATTAGAGAATAAAAAATTCTAATCTTTACATCCTATTCAGAATGAATAATCAGCTTCTACTTTGTGTTGATGGAAGCACTATTTTCAATCCATTCACATACTCCAGGATTTACAAAACCATGTAGATTTGACCTCCTACTTATTTCTGTAATCTCTCACCTTCAGACTAGTCTTCTTATACTGCCTTAGGTGAGGGCGTAACAGTTTCTTGACAGGCACTTAAGTGGTCCTTTTCACTTGCAAACCATTTCCTTATTGCTCCAAGAACATGCCATCTAAATCCCTAATTTGATAATATCATTTCCCTATTAAAATCCCTTAAGGACTCTGTGTCTCCTACACAATAAAAGACAAGCATTTTAGTATGACATAACACAAGTTTCATGATCTTGCTCTGCCAATATTTCTACATTAACCTCCCAGGATGCCTTCTTAGGATATATTCCACAGCAATAAATAAATAAATAAATAAAAATAATAATAAAGCAAGTTTCCACTAGTGTTTACTTATTTTTTCCTCATTTAATCCTCTTTTGCATTTGCATTAGCTGTTGTTTCTTTAGCTGAAATATTTTTCCCTTGTTACTTGTCACCCTGACATCAGAATTCTATTTATCTATTCTCACTACAAATGTAATAGCCTATAAGAAGTCTTCATTAATGTTCTCTGATAAAGTAAGGATATTTTTATTCTTCATTTCCATAATGACTGTTACTAAACCTTTGACTTTTAGAATGTATGCATCATGTTAATGGAATTATTCGTCAACAAACATATTCACACAAATAAAAATTGCAATAGATTGAAAACGTGAATTTAGGGATACTTTTGACAAATAGCAATAATTTAACATACTTATTTGTTTGAATAAAGAATGAAAGTAATTGTTCCAACATAAATAAAAATGGTAAACCTCTGAACACAATTACTTCATCCAGTTGTATAAAATATTTTAGATATCTTCATTCATAAGTTATTCAATGAAAAACTATTAAGTACCTCTGATTATAAGTTCTTAAAAGTAGAAAAACATCAAGTTTCTATGTGTGGGTAATAAAGAAATAACTGCAATATAAAATATTCTCCTACCTTCTGTAGATCTACAGTCTAATTTTTATCTAAAAATATTCCCAATCTTTATAAATATTTGAGATGCTTTCCATCATCATGACGGACTGAGCTGGTATAAATGGGCCATCTCACACACACACACATACACACACACACACACACACACACACACAGAAACTCACACACAGGCATACAGAGATCCTGGATAAAATATAATAAAAAAGATTTACATTTCTGAATTCTAAAGAAAACATGAAAAGATACTGATATTAAATACAAAGGGGAAAAAGAGCCAGAATAGTAGAGAGAAGACTGAAACTACAGAAGCAGCTTCAGACTGGGTTAGATAAAGGCCCAGAGTTTGGATCTAAAATCTCGGGTTCTGGGGACCACACAGAATAAGAAAAAATGGACACAGATGTAAATATGGGAAAGTTATAAGTGGAAGTCATAACTTCTGAGGACTTGAAATGATCTTCATTCTAGGAAAAAAAATGAAAGCTTCTCCCACTATTGGAAAAATGAATTGGGAAAGCTTATTGTCTCCAAAAGAATTTGAGATCTAAAAATAAGTTGTAAACATAAAATACAATTTCTTATAGAAGAAAATGCATGTAAGAAACTATTCAAAGTGAAAATGGCTACGAATTTTCCAGAATAGAAGAATGTGGTGAGTCTGTGAGGAATGGATGCTCTAGGTAAACTGTAACTAGCAAACAATCTAGTTGTAATATTAAAAATCTACAAAAGATCAAAAGCACTGAAACTATTTATAGGAGATGGAAAAGATAGACATTCCTATAAGGACACATGGACTTCTGTAGTCTTTGTAAAACACAAAAAAATGAAAATACATTACCCCTTTAAAGAAAGAAAAACCAGCAACTTTGTATGTATCAAACATTAAATGTAAAATTATTAAACCACTGATTGTCAGAATTTATTTCAAACCAATGGTTTGCTCTCCCACCCTCTGCCTACATATATGTCACCTCTTCTGGAAGTTTTGCCTGACCATAAAATTTTAGCTTTCTCCCTCCTCCCATCTCCACTATTATGGTATTCAACTATAATCTACAAATGATTTGAATGAAATTTACTTCTCTCCCTGCATGAGGTATTCTAGATACTAAAGCAAAGAACAGATGAGACAAAAGAATTAAAGCTATATTATTTAAAACCTTTATTCTTAAAACCATTTCTTGAGGAAGTTTAATCCACATTCCAAGATGTATTTTATACATAGCATAACAAGTTATCAAAATCTGTCTTTTAATACTGAATACAGCAAAGATAATTTATTTATGCTTTCTAGCAACCAGAGTTTATTAAGTTAAATCCCACTAGTAAAATCTAGGGGTAGTTAAGTCTTGCAGCAAGACCAGAATCAAAGTCTTATCCTAAAATACAATTTTGCAAAACAGAAAATAGAAGCTAATCATATAATTTTACACAGATTTCATATTGGCTTTCTTTTTATTTTGTGTGATCCTGGTGATTCAACTCAGGTTCTCATGCTTCTTAGGCATCCATTCTACCTAATGAGATGCATTCTCAGCCTTTCATATTGACTTTGAAATGCAAAAGTTCAGTTCATAAATTCTCCCATGTTGGCTAGCATTAAAATAATTTTGAAAAAAACTCAACAAAATGATGTTAACAAATCTAAGAAAGACACTGGCACTTGGTTAATTATGGGTGAAATACATTCCTAAATACTTGGATTAAAAAATTAACTTTGTAAACATGATTCTTATATGTTTGCTGGAATTCCTTTTCAAAAGAGAGATTGTATCATAAAGACTATCAAACATTTGTTTGTTCTTCAACATTTCAAAGGCTGAAGGCACAGAAGGTGATCTTCACTACAGTTCAACCCTCTTATATAACTCTGTGATAATACTTCCTCATCTGAGTAATTTTGTCTATGAATTGATTCAGAAAGATAACTATTGTATTACAGTTAGTAAATATTTTGGTATTTACTGACAAATATCAAATATTGATTAATGTTTTGATATTTAGTCTTATTTGCTGAGGCTAAAATTAACACTGGCTTAGCAATACAAAAGATTTTATATCTAAGAGATGATCTATAATTTGTTTCACAAGATAATAGTCCTGGCCCACTAGAAATGGGATTTTGAAATTTTGAAATCAAAAGCTAAATGTGTGAAATATTTGAAAGCTTTTTTCCCTTAAACTTTTCTAAGCAATGTTTAAATTTATGTGAGACAATGTTATCAGCACACATAAAACAATAATAATAAACAGATAATAGTATTATTGACCTGATTTTGCTTAAACACATGATTATTTGATACATCATCATTTATTTGGAATGCTTGGAATTTAGTTTTAATAATTTAATAAGCTATTTAAATGACAGATGACAAATAGTTCTGTTAAACTTACCAAACAATTTCACAGACATACAACTTGTTAAGTATTGATCACCAGCTATATGTAGCACTATGATGCCACGTGAGCATGAAATACAAACCCTCAGTATCTAAGGATGTTCATCAACATCTTACCTTTTTGATTCATTTGATCAGAAAGAGGTTAATGTAAGAGAATGAACTCAGACTATGAACTCAGATCTCAGTTTGAATTTCAGCTGTGATGGCTCCTAGCTACCTGACTTGGGCAAATTATTGTATAATTGAATTTCAGTTTCCACATCTCTAAAATGAAGATAATAATCTCCATTGCCAAAGAATTTAAAGAATGAAGCATGTTCAGTAAACACTATGCTTTTATTAGGACCCAAAATTAAGAGTGTGCAGTGTCATAGGAAATGAGTTATACAAGTGTTTCAATGTAAGTTGCAGCATTAGGAGAATTTATTCCTTGCCAGTAAATGACTCAATCCTTAGGATTTCATAAACTTCCCACTTACAGCCTTTGTGTCCCAAGGAGAAATACTACACTGAATCCTATATTTGTGCTTTCCCTCTCTATAGTTTAATTTTTCTCTGAATGCTCACATTCACATTATATGATTTTATCCTGTGATTTCTCTTAGACAATAATTAATATCTTTTTGTAATATGAGATTGTATGAAACTCAGTTTTCTTGTATAGAATAGGACAGTGTATATCTATGATTTGTGGTTTGAATGATAGAGTATTATTTTAAACCTTGAAAAAATACACAACTCAATGAAAATTCTAGAATGTGTACTATCTGGCAAAAGCCTTTTGGATTACTAGCACTATGTACTGTTGAGTTTACTTTCATAGGAGGGCAGGAACTGATCCTTTGCTCTTCATAACTTCATAACTTATCCAAGTACTTTACAGAGCTCCTGACAATTAGTAAATACTCAATAAGTATTTGTTGAATAAGTTAACTAACCATACTGAAAATTGTCATGATCAATAAGGTTCAGTCCAAGTGTCCTTATCATACACAAAAATAGAAAGAAAAAAATGACAACAAATTTATGTGAATCATTAGGAACAAAGACGGATTAGGTAATGGCTTTTTACTGGCGCCCACTGCATAACAGATTATCATCACTGAGTGCAAAACAGCCATGTGAATTAAGTATACTCATTTGCAAATAGCTACTATAAAGTATCCTTGTCTCGACACAAACAATTTAAATTTTGGTTGCCTAAATATCATCATTTTATCTCTCCTCTACATTTGAGTGTTGACATCTTTAAAATTTGATGATCAAGAACAGACCTTTATATTTTTTAGTATCTCAAAATATTAAAGGGTTTATAAGTTTTAGTTTGAAGTTAAGATACATCATTATCACATCCTGGGCTTATTACAAAAGTGTTACTGCATTAAAATACTGACTGTGAGTCTGAGAGAACCCAGAAATATACATTCTTCATAACTTCCCACCTGATTCTGGTATGCTGTCAGGTTGAAGAGCATTATGGTTTTAGCTTGTACTCCATCTGAAAAGCAGAATAAGAAGCAAATAGGATACTCACAGAGAGAGCAGCACAGTATTCACATTTTTCCAGAACAGTAACATAAAGCTACTCAGAAGTGATCTTACCTGTTATTGAATAGACTAGAGTAACATTTATCTTTGATACTGAGAATTGAATCTGTGGACAGTTAAGAGAAAGCCTGTATTGTTTTTTTGCTTAACATCAATAACTTAGGAAAATATTTCATGACAATTTATGAGATAAATTCAATTTTCATATTACCCTTAGTAAAATTGAAAAATAATCTATCTTTAATATGAAGTGAATATTTTATATTATTAACAAAATAAATTACTGTTTTTCTATGAATGGAAATATGATTAACCAATTTTATTAATATTTAAAAATATATAATATTTTAAAAATATATAATGAATGCAATTTGTTTTCATCCAGATATTTTAGACTGTGGGGGATGCTTTTCCATGAAGAGATAAACAAGGTGGAACATGTCCTTTGATAAGATTACAACAAAATTATTCTTTTGTAATTGAAAATGTGAGGCATCTTCTTGTGTTTATCAAAGGTGGCTGTGCAACACTCAGTCTCCCTTTGTTTCCTTTTTCCTTTATTGCTCAGTGCTCTACATGTCAGCTTCTATGATGATTAATCATCTCAGCCTATCAGAGTCAGGATGGATTTGGAAATGTGAGATGGGATGAGTGATAAGAGCACAAACACATGGGAAGGAAAAACAATTTCCTGGTGTAATACAATTAAAAATAACCCACCCGCAAAGCCAGACAGCTGTCTCCTGAGTTTTAAATAATGGCACTTATCAAACAGCATATTAGATATGAAATAATTTATTATGTTGAATGATGCATATGACTTGAAAATAGATGTTGAATCGTGTTAAGAATAAAAATATATTTTCATGAGATATTCTTGTTCTAATATGATATTGTTCTTTAATCAACAGGCAAGGAATCTTAATGATCTTCTTATAATGTATAAAGACACTGTGAAGATGCAGCT
Source organism: Heterocephalus glaber (assembly GCF_053883595.1). Lineage (NCBI taxonomy): Eukaryota > Metazoa > Chordata > Mammalia > Rodentia > Bathyergidae > Heterocephalus > Heterocephalus glaber. The sequence goes on along the minus strand of NW_028258220.1, from coordinate 96,382 downwards.
AAATTTTAAAATAAATTTATTACAAATTGTTCTTGGACTACAGTGACTAAACACAAACAATCCTTACTAAAGTCCCTCAGTTCAAAAAATGAAGGATTCCCATCAACCTTAGGTTACTGCATTGAGCAATAACATTTGATGATCACCTACTTTTTGTGAAAGCAGGATTATAACTTTTAGTCCCCAAATAGATTCAAGTTTGGAAATAAAGAGCTTCAAGTCTGAGAGCTGAGTAAAACTGAGACAATCCAATCCGTCCTAACCGGAGACGTGGCTGCGGGTGATGGAAGTGAGCGGTGGGGTTTGGAGTGCTCAGATGTAAAATCAGTTGTGAAAATAAAGAGCCGCTCTCAGCCCAAACCTACTATGTCGATTAGACAGCTGTTTCATGATTTAGCACTATGCCTTTGTTTATTCTTTAACGTCATAGAGTCACAATTTACACAAATAAAAATGTAACTGTCATTTCATGATTTGGTCCATCTTTTACCATTAGGTAACCACCAGGCATGCAATCAAATATAGACTATCTTCCTCCAAAAGGTTCCCCCGACCTACTTTCATTTTATAAGTGATCAAACTGAAATACAGGGAAGTTACTTTCCAAGGTTTTACAACAAGTTTATGGCAGAATCGCTTAAATTCATTTTATTTAATTCATAAATTTATAATAGCAACCCCTCCTCCAATCACTGGGGATAAAATGTGAGAGAGCTCTTCTCTCATGGAAAAAGAGAAAAAGGATAAACAACTGGTGAAAATCAAGTACAAAATATAATATCAGAATGGAGAACACCAAATAAGCCCCGAAAAAGAGCTATCCAAGCCCATTGTGGTGTCACTTCCTTGGAATCCCAGCACTTTGGGAGCCTGAGGCACTAGGATCAACATGAGGTCAAGGTCAGTGTGGGCTACACAGTGAGCTCAAGCCCAGCTTGAACTGCATAGCAAGATCCTGTCTCACACAGCTTAAATGAAATGAAATGAAATGAAATCAAATCAAATTAAAAATGGAAGCATCCAAGAGTCTGAGGAAGAAGAGGAAGTCACAAAGGCTTTACCCAAGAATTGACTCTTGAGCTTAGATTTGACTTTCAAATTAGTGAGTAAACTCTTGGGGAAGACTTATTTATTCACTCTTGTCATTTATGTTTACTTATAATATTTATATTAGCCTATGTACAATAGGCTCAGTATATGTCAAGTACAGTGATAGATTATGAGGATTCAAGTGTGAAGCACAGCAATCATAGTCTGCTACCAACAAAAATTAGCAGGGGCAGATACGGGCCAAGAATCCTCAAAAAAAACACCCCTCAAAACGTGTACTAATAAAAAGAACATGGAAATAGTAGGATGTAAAATAATAAAAGAGCATTGTTGGATGGTAAAAGAAAGAGTATTTAAGTTATGATCTCAATAATGAATAAAATTTAACAGAACAGAAGGAAGAAGGACATAATCCATCCAAACGGACAAGATGACAAACACTTGAAATGGAAATATGTAGATGTAAGAAAACCAGGGTTGCCTCTCCTACATGATGATTGCTGTGTTTATAATAACAAAAAAGTGAAGATAAGGTTAAAGCCCATCAATAGGAAATTGGATACATAAATATGGTACATCTATTCAGGGCTACACAGCTTAAAAATAATAAAAATTGGGCCAGGGATTTAGTTCAGTTTTTTCGCCACCTGCTGCACAAGCGCAAGGACCTGAGTTCGATCCCCAGTACCAAAACAAAATAAAACAAAACAAAAATAATAAAAACTATACATTCTCACATGGAATAACAATAACTGATATTACTAAGCATTCACACTGTGTTAGACACTATACAAATATTCTAGGATATTTATCAGGACCAGTCCATCATAATGATATATAAACTGTCATACAGAAGATCTGAGTGACTTTCCAAAATCACAAGGCGGCATGTGAATTTCAATTTAGAGTCTTAGCCTTACATTAAATAGTCCCGAATATTTAAGGATCTGTAATACAATACATAGTCACATACATATAGAAGCACACAAACGTACTTTTTGTTCAAAATATATGAGTATGTATTGTATTACACATAAAACTGAAGGATAAATATTAAATACATGGTATGTTTATCTAAGAAAGAATTGGCATTCATAGGATTCTCACTTTTTATTTTATGTGTTTCTGTAATGTCTTTAACTTTTATTATACAAGCATAATTTAATTTTATGTTTAGAAATGTAAAACGAGAGAAAAAGGAACTTTTGATATCTAATGAAGTTAAATATTTAAATGGACTTTGGAAGAAAGTAACATTTTCTTTTCAAACCTATATGACCATTAAAAATACTATTCATAGGTTTCTTTTGAAAAACAGTGTTTGTATGCATCATATTTACATTCATTTGGGGAACTCAATCAATTTATCTATCTGTCATCAGTTTTCATAGCTTTGCCCTCTCCCTTCTCCCCCACACCCCCTTCCCATGATGTTTTTTTCCATCTCCAAAATTTCAGCCTCCCTATTTCTTCAGCAGTCTTACTGACTCTTAAGATGTTCACAAAAACTGAGGAGACTTTCGTGGAGTCACTTATTTTAGGTACTTGGACATGTCCATACTACCTCACATCATGACAGCAAAAGGGAATTTCTATTGCCATTATACAATATGTTATTAAAATAAATTTTAAATGAATTAATGGCCCAGATTAAAATTATATCCACTCAATTACATGTTACCTAGAAACTGAAATATTGTAGAAAATTAAGATTATTAAATTTTTAAATAAGATTATAAACTTGAAAAACAATCACACAGTTTTAATTTATAGTCTTTGGATCTTTTTGTTTAAAGTCATATTTATTTGTGTTTTATATTGAAATAGAAACTATTGAAAAAACCTGAAGACTATATGTTTCTCTATAAATGAAATAATTTGATTATTTATAACAAAACCATATAGTAGAAATCATTGGTCATCCTCCCTCTATTACAACACATAACTCCATGTTTCCAGGATGAATAATTTCTCCAAATCACTTTCTAATGAAAGATAACAGTAATGTTTAAATAAAGACCTATTTGGCTAACCACTAAAACTTTACCATATCTATTTAGGTCTGTTATTGTCCTCATTATCATCCAGTTTGATTTATTTAGAAAATGACTGACTCCAAAAATACACTGAAGCATTTAGCACTCAGTCTTTATAATTTAATGGGATATTTATCATGAAAGTTTCTTTTTTTAAAATTACTAATATTTAAAAGCCAAATTTATAGTTTCAGATAATTTGCTATATATATTTTAGTGTCTGATTTTTGGATGTTACTATTCTAATCAATATTTCTCTTGTCATAATTTTCCATTATAGTCACATAAAGTAATTATATATGTTGGTGATAATGGGCTCTTATTTTGCTGCAACTGTAAAATACTAAATCCTCTACAATGAGTAGCCTTTGGCTCTACTTTAAAATGTGACTGTTAGAAATGTATAGATGTTGTGAATCTGAATTGTAAATATACATACATAATTCTTTTTGTAAAAATGATCCAATTCATGAAGTGTTTTACCATGCATTACTATACAAGTTTAAATGTGAAAGTCTATTATTAAAAAATTTAAAGATCATTAAAAGTCTTTCTTTTAAAAGTTACTGTACAAAATACTTTCAATTTAAATTTTAGGTAGGTATTTTAATTAATGTTCAATTCATGTGATTCTAATATTTGCAGAACATTCAGTAAGATAAACAATTTGAACATATTGCTTTTCATAGTAAGAAATAAATCCTTGATAAAGAAAAGATTTTCTCTTGATCAAATATGATATTTACGTTCAGTGTAGCAGTTCAGTATGAATGGACACTAAAACTGTTTGTGCAAACATCTCTTTGTTCTGGTGGAGAGGAGACCCGATTACAGGCAAAGCCAGTACCTTCCTGCCCTATTGTTGACCTCAACTTTGACCTGGCGGGACCACCCTCACAGGAATGAGGGGTAATGAACTCCTCTGGCTGACTCAAGCCTGAGTTTAAGCAGAGATAATCAATCACCTACAATTAAGTGTTGTGGTTTTGTGATGTGGACATTTATTGGGGACAGAACTGAAATTCCCAAACACCGTTCATTTAAATTTTCAGGGCTGTCTCAGGGCAGGATCAAAGGTATTTTAAATAGTACTTCCGGACCTATTGACCAGATTCAGAGTACAGAGATATGATCTTACAGCCAGAAATAAAGAAAAAAGAAAAGAAAAAGAAGAAAGCAAGCATTCCAGATAAAAATAATAGACATTGTAAACTGGAGACTAGGCAAAAAAGGTAAATATTCGTCAGGAAATACGAGCTTTCCTAATTTATTTCAAATTCTGGTTAAACTCATTAACAGCTTACATTTCTCAATTGATGAACTATGCTTCTTTGCTAGCAAAACCATTCAGTATCCTAAAGTCATTTTCTGAATATGAGAGATGATCATGTTATGTTTAGGTGTACATTTTTGGATATTATTTCACAAGTCTTTCACCTCCCCACCCAACTTCTCTTTCTTAAAGCATTGTAGTGCTTCTGACAATCAAGATTCTATTGATCTATTTTAAATGACCCAGTCTCCTAAATTTCAATCCTACTCTGACCTTTCCTTTTTAACTTACTCCTGAAACTTACAAACCTTTTTTTAATAAATAAAGAAGAACTCCTTTAGGCACAGCAACGTTACAAGAAATCAATTTAGCAATAATAACTGACTCAAGGTTGTAAATTAATCAGAATTTATAAATGAAATGTAGCAGATTGCTTACTGTGAATAATGTGTTGTTTCTGAGAAAGCTTTCAGCTTGTAACATTCTCAGTGTTAATGGACTTAATAGTATGGTTTTCTCTGGAGATTGAACAACAACAACAAAAATGGCTGCAGCCACCTTATCATAAGATCCCTAAAACAAGTATGACTACAGACAACATTTCTTAAACTCTGAAACTTGCATGTATCTCCAAAGTATGCCATTCATCTATGATTTTCTTGAAGTATAAACTCCTAGCTCAAATGATCCTAACCATGCATTAATAATGCCATTCTCAAACTCCCATTCATGAAGAGAGATTAGCTTATAGGTGAACAAAATAAATAAATAAGGTTTCATTCAGAATAGGAATTAGTTGATTTACATTATCTGAGATAATTGTGATTTTAAGTAAAGAAGTTATCTATTTAAGACTTGAAACATTTTTTGTGCTTAATTTAGCAAATGAACATTTACCAGCACCCTCTTTTCTGTTCCAGACCTGAGTCTTCCTCTCTTTCCCCTAACACAGAAGAAACAATTGTTTTAAAAAAAAGCCTGAAGAAAAGAGGTCAACAAATTATAAACTTAATTATAACAGATAGTTCCAGATCATTTTATTCAGGTTTGCCACATGAAAAGAAGAAAGATTATTAAATACTGATTTATACTTCCTACTCATCAGTAAATCCATTTTATATTATGTGTTTTATTATGTACCTTAGAATTATTTTGAATAGAATTAATGAATTAGAACTGTTGAATGAACTCAGAATATTTAGCTAGTGTATGGTTTAAGACATGTCACTAAACACTTCGGTCAACAGGAATCCCATTTAAAAAAATATTTTGAGAGGTTAAACTAAGTAATCTCAAAATCTTTTAAAGTTTCCATTTCCATACTCTACATGGGGTTCTTTAATGAGACCAGGTGGTAAAACACGAAGTAGCCTTCATAGTTTCATTTTATTTTATTCAAATGGGTTGAGATGAAAACTTTTAAAAACATGTAATTCCTTCCTGTTGATGCCAATATTTATAGGGACAAAATCAATAAATATACATTTTAAATATGATGATTTCTTTTCCACGCAGCTACCTCTATTGAGGGCACATGTTTTTCCTTTGTGTTTTATTCTCCTTAATGTTTAAGTAATATATGTTGCTTCCAAGAAAATAATCAGTTATATTAGTACTAACTGTGGAGATAAATGTAATATGAACTAAGTTTAGTCAAAAATAACATCGAATGGGGTCACTGTAAGTTCCACAAAAATACACACGTGTACAGATAGAGTATACACATTTATATACATATAAACCCATCATCTCATGGTTATCCAAATGCAGTTAAGGAATAAACAATTCTACTTTTCAAATAGTAGAGCAAGAATGTTGTTTAGTGTATTCTAGAGTGTATTAGTAGATATATGTAAAGGAACATAACACAAGCAAAAGGTTTTTTTATCACTTAATACAATATAATGCACACACCAAAATATAACAACATACTAGGAAAAGAAGAATTTGACTAAACCAAGCCCAAAATAGTAGCTCACTGAAAGCTTGTAAAATGACCCATGTTATTCTTTGATGATCAATTAAGAGATAGCTACAGTGTAATGGAAAACATAAAAACTGACAAGTAAAATCTATTTATTAAAAAAACTAGTTTATAAGCTTAACAAATTAAACTCTACTAAAGATTTAGAGAACCAAAAGATACCTTTGAAATATACTGCTGAATAACAGTTGTAGAAGATTGAGGAAAATCAACAGGGCCTCAGAACAAATGTGTAATATTGATGGCTGCTGCATATATAATCGGTATATAGTATGTGTATTATTAATTGAAATATCAGAGGAAAAAAACCATTTGTGCAGGAAACAATATTTGAAGCAATAATGGCATACAACATGTCAATTGATAGATGCAACAAACTGAGGAAACATGAAGCAATATAAATACAAAGAAGGTATACACCTAATGTATCAGAGTAAAATAGATGAAAAATATAATGAGATGCCTTAAAAGAGCAGGAAGAGATGGCACATTATATAAAGAAAATAAAGAGCACAAATAAAAGCTGACTTCTCTTCTGAAGCAATGAAAGCCTTAAAATAGTATTACGTGTTTAAATGGCTTTCTGGAAACCAAGAAAACTCACAAAATAATAAAGTATCAATACAGAATTAGAGATCTAAACATGTAAATAACATATGAGCCAGAAAAAAAGCTTAAGAAAAACTAAAACTATTTTGAAGCAAATAAAAATATAAACGTAATTTACAAAATTTGTGGTATGCAGAAAATGTAGAAGAAAAATTATGCTATTTAGATGTATATATTAGAAAAGAAAAAAGGTCTCAAGTGAATCATCTGCTTTCACCTTAGGAAACAAGAAAAGAGAGATCAAATTACATCCTAAAAACACACAGTAAAATAAATTTTAAAATTAGACTAGAAATCAGTAAAATTATAGAATGCATCAATAATAAAAACAACAAAAGTCAAAGATGCTTTTTAAAAAGAAGCAATAAAATCAATATTTCTAGCTAGGCTAAATAAAAATAATAAAAAAGTTTACAAATTACTAATATCAGAAATAAGAAGATGATCACTATACAATGGATTACTATACAATGGATCACTATACTATGGATATTAAAACAATAATTAACAATTGTATAAATAAGTTTGTTCCATACATTTTATAAATTTAATGAAATGGGCTAATCCCTTAGAAGACACAATCTACACCAGGTCCAGATGGATTCACTGATGAATTCTACTGATCACCTAAGAAAGAAATTATACCAACTCTCTACCATCACCTTACTGAGACTAGAAATATAAGAAACACTTTTTAACTTGTGCTATGGGACCAGAACTATGCTTGTACTCAGACATGAAAAAAAATCAAGGTAAGTACAGACTTTCATCATTCATGAATATACATGTGAGTCTGCAACAAAGTACTAGCAAATGAAATTCAGCAACATATAAAAAAGTATATATATCAACAAAATAGGCTTTATATCAGACCTGCAAGCCTAGTTTTACATTTAAAAATCAATTGTTGATTACATCAACAAGCTAATAAAGAAACATCATCATATCTATAGATGCACAAAAAGCATTTGACAAAATATAACACCCACTCATGACATTTAAACTTTTTTTAAAAAAATGACAGTAAACAAGGAATAGAGGTAGAACTTCTATTTGATAAAGAATATCTATAAAAATGTATGGTTTACAACATACTTAATAGTGAGAAACTTGAAATTTTCCTGCTTTGATAACAAGACAAAGATACCCTCCTTACAACAACTTTTCAACATTGTATTGAAAATCCTACCTAATAAAATAACATATGTTAGGGCCGGGGATTTAGCTCAGTGGTGCCGCTGCCTGCCTCATAAGCGCAAGGTCCTGTGTTTGATCCCCAGAACCAAAAAAATAAAAATTAACATATGTTAATAAAATAAAATACACATATGTTGGGAAGGAAAAAATAAAACTTTGTTCAAAATGATGTTTATCCATATAAAAGATCTGAAAAATACCTTAAACAAAAAAATTTATAAAATTATTGAGGAATAAAAAGTTAATATACAACAGTTGGTCACTTTTCTGTTCACTAGCTATGAAAAAAAGGGATTTGAAATTAAAAACACAATACCATTTACATTAGAACCTGCTAGATATACAAAACATGAATAAATGTAAGCACGTGCGCATACGACGTATATACAAGGGAAACTACAAAATTCGGACAAAAATCATATATGAACTAAATAAGTGGAATTACCATGATCATGTATAGGAAGATCAAATCTTGTCAGTGTGTCACTTCTTTCCAACTTTATGTATAAATTTCATTCAATCCAGGTCAAAAGCCTAGCAAACTATGTTGTACAAGTTATGTTGATTTTAGAGTTCATATATTGAGACAAAAGATCTAAAATAACTAACATGATATTCAAGAAGAGCAACAACATGGAAAACTTATGCTAACTGCCTTAATGTAAAGCTAGTACAATTGACAGTATAATATTGAATACTAGGTGAAAATATGTCTCATAATTAAAGTGGTGGGAATCATCAATAAAAGACTCAAACTGTAAGAAATGCTACAGATCTGTAAGCTAAAGTAGAAAACATACCACATAAAAACTACAATAAATACAATCATATACTGTAAACATGTACTAACAAAAATGTTAGGATCAATCAAAAGATTAAATAAAAGAAAGGCAAATATGTCTGTGAAAATAAGATTTAAGTTTAATTTTCTATAACTTCTCTAAAATTAGTTAAATGATAATAGGTAGAAATACAGCTATATAATAACCTCAATTATGGCACAATGGATGGGAGAATAAATGGCAGCTTTTAAATTAGTTTATTTCTAATTATAGGTTGATAGATTATCATGGCAGCTAGCATAGCACTTCAACTTGCTTGACTTTGAAACCAGCCCTGGGGATTTTGGCATACATTTCTTGGTAGCTCATAGAGACCTGGCCAAAGACTCTATCATGGCCATATGTCTCTGTGATTGCTGCCATTAACTAAGCATCTATGCTACACTACACCCTCCACTCAGAACATTCGTGCCTCTGGGACTCAATTATATCAACAAATGAATTAAATGCAAATGACTTAATATTCCAATTAAGTGGCAAAGATTATCAGATTAAATATAAGAACAAGACCAAGTACAAGTTTCTTTTTTTGTTTTGTCTTGTTTTTTGTCAGACAAGGTGTCATTGTACTTTAGGCTGGCCTCGAATGCACAGCGATCCTTTTGCCTCAGCTTCCAGAGTGCTGGGATTACAGGCATGTGCCACCACACTTGGCAAGTATATGACTCTTATAAGAGATAAACTTGAAATATAAAACACAAGTTAAAAATTAAAAATAAATATTAATATTTAAAAGGTGTCATGTATAATCAGTAAGTTTAACAAAGCTAGTATGACCACATTAATGAGAGAGTGAGACTGAGAGAGACAGAGACAAAGACAAAGACAGAGACACACACAATGACCGAGAGAATATCAAGAGAACAAGAGAACAGGAATTACTGGAGAGGCAAAATCTCAGCTGGGCTTGCTGCCTCGGGTCTATAATCCGAGCAACTCATAAGGGCAAGGCAAGAGGATCAGAAGTTTCAGGCCAACCAGGGCAACATATCAGGAACTCATCACATGCAAACACATTTTTAAAAAGTCTCTCAATTAAAAATAATCATTATTTGGGAAACATAATAATCCTAATTTTTTATCCATTAACAAAACTTCAAAATAATGGAACTTAAGTCAAAAATAGAGATTTTTACATCCTCCCCTTAGTAATTGAGAGAAACTTTACACACCAAAAACATAAGAATTGAAACATTTGAACAACTGTATCAACTGACCTAGCACAATAAAAGTTGTAAAATATTGCCTCCCTAAATGAAGAATATACTTTCTTAAAATGTAAAAATTCAATCACTCTTAGAGTATATGATAGCCATTTACAAAGGTACAATAAAAAAGTGAAAGATTAATATTGGGCCAATTTCATTTATGATTTAACTTTTAAATCAGTTACAAGAGTCCAAAAAATCCCCAATCATATCATTTGAGGGTTTATATATATATATCTATCTAGATAGATATATATAGAGAGAGATATAGATATAGATATAGATATAGATATAGATATATTTAAATTTGGGGAGTCCACCAAAACATGTATATACATTTCAGGAAAAGAAAATATATTTTAATACTATAGTTATTGAGACATCCTGAGATTCATACAAGTTACCTTTGGCCCCTATGCATGCATCATCAATGGCTAAAATAAAAATTTTTAAAAAGACTGCCATGAAATGATGCTACGTGGAAAACTGATAATTTTGTGCATTTTTGATGGTAGTGTGAATGGTACATCCACTCAGTAGAACTTCTTAGTTGTGATAGTTAACTCTTGCATCAACTTTACTAAGAAACACCCAGCTAAACTGGATCCACATAGTTCTGGTTGTGGCTGAAGGGATTTACTAAAGACAGAAGAGCCACTCTGGGTGTGAATGGAACCAACCAATTGGCTTGTCGCCTGAATGGAATAAAAGGAAATTGAAGAAGCAAGGCTCACTTTTGTCTGTATGGAGGAGGGCCAGACTTCACCCTCACCTTGGATGTATTCTCCCCGCTTCCAGCTCTGACACTCTGGCCTTCATAGCAGATCCTTCGGCCTCCTGACGCGGACTTGCATAGGAAACTACAGTGAGCTCTAGGCCTCCGACTGGATCATACAGATCTCTAATATGCACACAGCCCCTTTGCACTCTTCCACAACTGACTGTGGGTGGGCATGGTAAGCCTACCTTGTAAATCCTGGGGCATATATATATATATCTTGCATTAAATCTATTTCTCTAATGATCAGTGACTGATACAATACTTTAAGATAACATAAGTGGGTTAGCAATTCTATTCCTATTTATCAAGAAAAATCAAAATGTATCCTCATTAAAAATAGATTTGTACAAGAATATTTATAACAGTTTTGTGTGCAATATACAGAATTTAGAACTCAAGTGTCCATAAAAAACCCAAATGGTGGTATAAAAATGAAAAAAATGCAATATATATATCATGAAATACTTTTCTAAAATTAAAGCAATTAACTCCAGATACACGTAACATCATGAAAAAATTTCCAAAAATTCATGACTAATGAAAGAAGACAAACTCCCAACTGTACATACTGATTGATTTCATGTAAATAAAATAAAATCAGGCAAAATTGCCTATGATGATCCAAATTAGAACAGTCTATGAAAGAAGGCATTTTAAAATTCATGAGTATTATAAACCTGATGTAGAAAATGATTTAGTTTTCGCTTAACCAAACACATAATTATTTAAGACGCAAATTGCATACTTGTTAGAATCCATGCATGTTTCTAAATATGAATTCTACTTCACTTAAAATATGTAAACAAGGGAATAGATCTTTGCAAATGAGAATGTTTCCAAGAGACTGAGGGTGCAAGGAGGGGGAGAAGAGGAAGTAAGAATTGACCTGTGCTAGGTACAGGGACCTAATAACCTCAATGAATATAAAGATTATATGTCATAAACATGCGCTAAGACTAATAATAACAACAAGAATGAAAATGGGGAAGAGGAATTAGAGGTGGAGGGAGAGAAGGGAAAAGGGATTTTAAAAAGAAGCAAGCTGTCTTAGATACACGTAACTACTCCCCGAGGTGAATGTAAATTTCATGTATGGCAAACATACTAATAAAATAAAATAAAATAAAATAAAAAATGTCCAGAGAAAGATTGTTGAGGTGAATAGGAAAATATACTAGATGGAATAGAGATGGAAAAGAGTAGGATAGCTGCACAACTCTGTGAATAAGATCACTGGCACCTGCAATGAAGAATGTGAGTCAGTTAGAATCAGTATCAAATAACTGAGCAGGGATTATCGGCCTTTACCCATATACTAGGCGAATGTTGAGAAAATTACATTGATTATTATTGTTTCCTGTGTATACAATTTTGGTAAAAGACTGTTAATTTTAACTTGAATTTTGTCTTCCTATTTCAGAGATAGAAAGATGATTGATGAATGGATCAATAGGGGGTAGATGGGTGGATGAAAGGACAATCATTTCCTCTCATTTGTCAGTGCTTCCTGTAGAGATTCTTGGTCCTTTGTTAGCTCACCAGTTTTGAGATACTTTGTTAGTGATGGTTATAAGTCATCACAAAATAATGTTAAAAATAAATTAATAAATATTCTAGATTTTGAGAAAATTGTACAGTTTTCATGTTTAAAGTAATTGTATTCTGTCAGTGCCTGGGAACTTGATTGTAGTTTTTATGCTTCAGAAGAATGATTTGACAATTAATTCATTAAGAACCCTAATGTGTACTTAATATTATTATATTAGTCTAGCTGTAGCTATTTTCAAAACCTTTGTAAATGTGAAATCAAACACCACTTCCCAATTAAAATGAATTATTTTCATTTTTGTCTTAAATTATGCAGCCTATTATGCCATATCTATACCTTACTATTTTAGTAATTATGGAATTGAACTACTTATAGGGTCTTACAATACACAATATTTGCTTTGAAAAGTATGAAGTATAATTACGTTTATAGCCTATAAGTGCTTTGTAAAATTCCAAAGGCACCAAAGATATTTCATGATTGATTAATACTAGTAGCTATATTCCATTATCATACACTTTTATTGGCTAACAGTAGCAGACAAATAAAAAGAAATAATTTATACTTTCAACATATGGAAACATTTTCCTTTCATGCTTTGGATACACATGTACTGGATATTCACTTTCAGAATTGAATTAGACAGAAAATCTTTCTATTTTCTGGCATTCATGCTTAGGTGTGAACAAATGGGTAAAGACATAATATATGTTATGGTATAGATCTAAAATGTCCCCACAGATTTTCATGTTATGAGATGGGGAGTGGTTGGAAGGGGCAGGTCAGTGGGTATACAACGTGGAAGGGGGTATTCTCATTCTTAGCTCCTCCCTTTTCTCTCTGCTTCCTAGCAGCCATCAGATCAGCACCTTCCCCATCCTGTTTCTGCTTTGGAGCCAGCTGACCATGGACTGAATTCATGAGTCAAAATGTACCTTTCCTCCTTTAAATTGCAGGTGTATTATATTTTATCCAAGAAATAAGAAAATAACTAAGATAGAAATAGTTACTCAGAGTGGGGCCATTACTGCTACTGTATCTGACAATGTGACTTACAAGCCTTGGGGACCAGTATGTGGGAGGTGTTTAGAAACATTTGAAGAAGCGGGCTACAAAAGCCCTAGACTGCTGTGAACAGTGTTTGATGTGTGCTACTGGTCAGATCCCAGAAGACATGCAAAGAGTAAAGGCCAGACTCAGCAGATTTCACTTGGGAAAAAGAAATCAGTTGACAGTGGGACTAGGGGCCATGTCTGTTACACTCTGGCAGAAAATGTCTTAATTTTACTCATCTCCCGAGACTTTGCAGGAGAATGAGATTAAGGGCAGTGGGCCAATTAATCTGGCAGAGATTTCAAGACAACCAACATTCAGGGTGTAGCATGGGTCATATAGGCAACTTTTATCCAGATCTACAGCAAAACTCAGGAGCAAATGACAAATGTGAAAAGTGTGCTCTTTCATCAGAAAGAAATTGCCTACAAAGTCTGGACAATAGAAAGGGTGGTTGGTGAAAAGAATAGCATCAAAAAGAAGGCAAGCACTTTGCATCAGGATAATATTAAAGATGATTTGAAGACATCTCAGGAATCAGCAAGACGCCAACACTCACAGGCTCAAAGGAACAGAACTGTAAAGTGTTCATCTGAGAAGATGGTCTCAGGCTCCCTTGCTCAAAAACAGCTGTGTGGGGAATTTGCTCCCCAGGATTTGTTTCACGTTTCTCACTCATTCAGCACTCAATGGCCATTGCAGCCAATGTCCAAGGGAGACAGGCTACTGCTCAAACTGGCACTAGATGTTGGCATCGTCCACGTGGTGCTGGTTTTACAGGCATACAGAATGCAAGTGTCATGAGGTCATGGACTCTCCCACCCAGATTTCAGAGAAAGACCTGGAAAGCGAGGCAATGTGGCCCTGACAGGGCAATTGTGAAGTTGTGAGAAGGAACCCCCCAAAATCCTTTGTAGACCTCAGGGAATTGAAGATGACAGAAATGTGGGATGTCTGCTGAGAAAAGCCACAGGCAGTGAGTGGAGCCACTAAAGAGAGAGCTCCTGAGGTCTACATCCAGCAATGCTGTACAAGTAGGGCTTCTCATGCTTTTTGGATCATACATCTCACCACAGCTTGCCCTGGGTGATGCATATGGAGCTAGAGGATTTAATAGTTGTGCTGCTGGCTTTCATCTTTCTTTGGTTCAATTTCCTTCTATCCCCTATTTCTGCCTTTTGGAATGGAAATGTTACCCTGTGCCATTGTATGCTGGAAGTGTTAGTAATGGAAAGATAATAAACATACTTCAGTAATTTAAATATTGCTTGGTTGTCCTTTCATAGCCTCAAACTTCTGTGTTCTATAATTGAACAGTCACCACAAAACATGCTTGAAGTATATATAGGTATTTTGCTTGCAGGACTAGGCAATGTTGCAAATAGGTGAACAGTCATTAGTACTCACCTTCCCTCTCTACTTTTTTCTATGGTTAGGTATAAATGCCTCTTTCCTTGGTATATTTCATAGGTATGAAATAGACGGTTACTCATACTCTCTCTCTCTCTCTCTCTCTCTCTCTCTCTCTCTATATATATATATATATGGCACTCATATGCTATAAATATTGTCTGTCTTACCCTGCAACTACAGATGAGTCTGTAGTTACTAAACACAAAGGTACAAAAATTATTAATATTACTTCAGGAAAATATTTGAAAATTCAGTAGAAAATGCAAATTATTTTTTCCATAGAAATATGTAGATCATTTCCTAGAAGATAAGATCTTACTAAAAGTTACTGAAATGGATATTTAATTATTTCTGCCCTGGAGTTCTGTGCACTTATTTAGTCTCCAAATGAGTAAAGAAGCCCCTCATGATTGAAAAGACATTCCTGGTTGTAATATAGTTCTGGATTACTTCTCAAAGCAGAGGATGGATTTTATCAATTATTTGAAAATACATATCAAATTACCCAAAATTTAATGAAATAAATATTCTAAGACTACGAAGCTCATTTCAGCTGGGTTACTTCATGTATCTGCAGGCCAGTGGCAACTTAGGGCTTAGGAAACCTAAAATGTAAAATAGGGCCTACTTACTCGTCTGGGAGTTGTCTCACTTTTGACTCAGGTGTCAACCATAAATAGGCTAAGAATCTCTGTGTAAAAGCAGCACAATTTGAAGAGAAAAAAATGGAACTCCAATGGGCTGTTTCAAATATTTGTTGGTTTAGCTATTCCAAAACAAGTCTCATGGTTAAACCAGATTCAAGGAGTGAGGATAGATTTCATTTTTCATAGAAAGTAGAGATAATTAATGTTTTCAACATAATTGGAAAAAATATCAAAGTAATTTCTTTGTAAAATGATACTACTGTATATATTCCGCCATTTCTGATGTCCTTTAATACTGCAAAGTAGAAAATTTCATTTCTCATCAACTACTATTTCTCAGTTTGGTTAGCTCTTAATTTCTTTTGATTGTACACACTGTAGGACAATTGAATGTGATTTACATTTTTTACTCTTATATTACAATACTATTTTCTTTACAAAAAAACACCTAAAACCAAGTTATTTTGACTAAACCTGAAGCATTTTTTTTAAAACATTGAGAACCAGGACTTCATTCATTGATGGAGAAGAATTTATTTAGGTTGGATTATTGGATTTTTCACCATAAAGAGAGAGGTCTTTTGAGGTCTCATCCTTAACATTATGGACACTGGTGTTAAGCTACAAGTTATTTTGAGAAAGCTTCTACTTTTGAAATTTTAACATAAAACTAAGTATTTTTCAAATAGAAATGCCTAATTAACTTACTGGAGTGCAGAAATGTTCGTTTACTAAAAACAACACAAAATTATTTTGACAGCTATTTCTGCTTAAGCTTACAACGTAAACTGGAATTTGAATTCTATTTCCTAAGGCATGTCAATGTGGTGAAACTTACTAATTATTTCATCAACCTGAAACAAGGGAGTTAAATTCTTACCGTCTTGGAGAAATGCAGTGATACTTGAGATGTTGAATGGAAGCAGACATCCTGTAGTTGGGAGTCCTTATCAAAACTGCTCCTTCCCTAAGGATCAGGTGAACTGCTTCCTTTCCACAGATGTAGACACTTTACTTAGTTGGGCAGGAGAGTTGCTATTACCTTCGGGGTACAGTTATCTGCCCAGGATAGTCCTGTGCCTGAGAAACAGAGAAAAGCCCACTCAAGAGCTAGAGAACAACCTTGTTTAAATGTTGAATCCAGCCATGGATCCAAGTTGATTCCTTTGGACTTTCTAATTATATTAACTATAACTTATCTTTAAAACTTTTAAACTACAAAGGAGTGTGTATAAATTAGTTTTGAAATAAAACCAGTTTTAAAAAATTAGTTACCATAAAATTAAACACAAAGATTAAAAAATGGCTATTGTCATATCAAAGACATTATAAACACTGCTTAAAGTTTGTATTAAAGCTGAATTTTAATTAACAGTAAAAATTAATTTAAAATACACAATTAAATAACGATCTGTGAAATACAGATGGAAAATGGAATTTATTAAACCTTTTTGGAAGACTGTCTAAGTCTATACAAAAGAATGATAAACATTTGAAAATGCAAAAATGAATATATCTTTATGATTAATCACATAAAAGGAAAATGTATGTGTAACATACTATAACTATTATAATCAAATAAGTAATAACTAGATTATGTACATACCTGAATAAAATATATAATAAAACACTTTAAAATAAAAATAATTACTTTTCACATTTTCAGCACAGCCAGCAACAAAAACGAAAGTACCAAAAAAAATAACCCTCATTAATAATTGAAAGAAGACAGTAAAAGGAATCATGAGGTTTTACCCATATAATCAACCTAGAAAGAAAACAAAAGGTTACAGTGAAACATATTTTCTCATATTGTTGATGGCATTGTCAATATATATAACATTTTATAAGAACATTTTATCAATATCTTTCCAACACTAAAAATATTTCATTTACTTTATTCTTATTGAACTATCTCTGGAAATCTTGTATTCAAATCTAATAGAACATGAGTAAAAAGAACACTTAAAATTCGCCAATATCAATTATTTTTTTAATGTTAAAATTGTAAAAGCAATGTTTCAGACATGCTGGTCCATGCCTATATTCCTAATATGCTAGGAGGATGAAGACAGAGGATTTCAAGGTTGAACCTAGGTTGAACAATTTAGTGACTTAGCAAGACGTTACTCAAAACAAAAAAAAAAGCAAATAATAAATAAATAAATAAATTTTTAAAAGAAAAAGAAAATAGCTGGAGATGTAGCTCAGTGCAAAGGCCTGAGGTTCTACCTTTGTATCACCAAAAAGAAAAGGGAGCAAAAATATTCAGACATCAAAATCATGTTACAGCCTCTACAATACTACCTTGAAGAGTGTAATTGGTTCCTTCAAAGACTACCAAACTATGGAAAATTTTGATATAATAGTAAATGGAAAAGTAATGCACAAATGGTATATACAAATTATACTTTTACTATGTTACAACTAAAGTTCTGGTAAACATTTTATTTAATGAATAGTAACTGTAGAAAGAAACTTAAGAAAGCCTAAATAATTGTCTATAGTGCAGGAAAAGGTAATCAGACACTCATAAAAAGCTGAAAGTATTAAAAATTGATGTAACATTTTTGGAAAACACTTTGGCAAAAATATATCAGAATGTTTATACTTCACAGTTCAATAACATTATTTCTAAAAAAAAAAAACCCCATCTATGCTAAGGTAACAACCAAATGTACAAGCTGAAGATTTTTGAAAAGACAATATTTTTGTAGCAATATGTAACATTTAAAAAGTAATTATCATGTCTAACATTAGGTGAATGATAAATTTTAGTGTCTGTGTAATAGAACATTATGGAGCATTAAAAGTTATAAACTTAAAGAAGTAAAGATTAAACTGGAAAGTATGATACATTTAATATTATTATCACTCTGATAATTTTAATCGTAAAAATCTATGGGAAATTATCTGAAATTGAAATGTTAAAATTAAGGATGACTTACTGAGAATTTGGAACTACAGTAAAAAATTATTCTTTTTTGCAATTTTTCATATATGATAGAACACCAAGTACTTATATACAAACTTTTAAAAATAATTTAATATCACATTATAATATTCTCATATGTAATATGTTATCTAAATATGCCTATTTTGCTATGATTATAGCCCATGATATCTTCACACTTCTACAATTGATTCATCCACATTTTCTGAATTCTTAGTTTCAGATCCTATGGAAAATGTATCCTTTACAGCACCAGGGTAATGTGGCAGTATTACTTGAGCCTCAATATTTGCATCAACTCCTCCTGATTTTGCAATAAAATATCACCTGGTACAGCAGGAATATAATATTATAGGTGACAAGTAGATAGTGCATGTTATTGGCTTTATTCCTTTGAATATGGTTTTTTAAAATACAATATTTCAAAGGCAACCCAACATAAACCTCTTTATTGTTGTTGTTCATTCCACATTGAAAGGAGCAAAAAACAAGTATATGCAGACAGTGCTCTGTCAGAATAAATAATTCATTCAAAAGAATGCTTGTTATGCACCAAATGCCACTATAAATGTAAGTACCTGGACAAGTAATATATTCTGTGGCAGTAGAAAATATACCACATTTCTTCCAAATGGGTGGTAACCATACTCTCTAGTAAGATAAATATCTGTGGCAAATGACACATACCTATTTAATGACACTTTGCATTCATGTGAAGTTTGGCAGTGTAATAAAAGTCTTATCTCTTGCTTTCACTGTTATTGCACAGATTTAAACTGCTGTCTTAGAGGCAGTTTTACTATCTTTTTCAATCTACCCCATAAAAGTGAGACTTGATTTGCTTAGCATGAGAACAGATCAATAAAAGCTGTTATACAGCAGATTAGATCACTAACTCAGAGATCAAAGATGTTAAATACAACTTGTATAGAGAAACTAGATCAAAAGTTGAGCTCAGACACATGGTACATATTTGCAGAACTCAGAATAGCCTTCCCTTTATGCCATCAATTTACTTTCAGTCTTGTCATGGTCAGTTTATGTTGCACATGCCTGAAAATATCTTAAATATACATGATGTATGCATTTTTCTAAAAGTTGTAACACTAAATTTCTGAATTTTCTCTTTAAAATAGAAGAAAAAGGTGCTCTCCAAAGCATTAAAAGGTCATTTTATAAATAACTTAATAAATGTTTAAGTTAGACTTTATCTTTTTGTGGTGCTGGAAATGACAAACAAAATAACACACTAACCATACTATAGAAATCTGTCAATTAGGCATTGTTATCTTATATTTTTATTTCATAGTAAACCTGTAGTGAATTTTCATTAAAGTAAGAAAACTGTGTCTGTTTTTCACAGCTGTAATAATGTCAAATTGGTATGAAATTCCTGCACAATTATTTAAATAATTTAAGGAATTAAAACTTACGTTTTGCCTTGTTATTCTCTTCCCACCATATTCAAGTACCATTGAGGACCTGTGGAGGTACAAATGTACTATACTTCCACATAGGTGTTTTACCACACATGGGGATACAAAATAACCACAACAATCACATTCTTAAGCCAAAACCTCCCAGTGTGAAACTGAAATGCATTTCCCATGGTGCATTCATAGACCTTTGGAGGAAACCCTGTTATGCATGGTCATCAAGCAAAGCTCACAATATATCTCATGGGAATTCAGTTCTCATCTCGCTTCCTCACTTTTGGGATCTTTCAATTCTATCTTGCCTTCAGCATTGTGGTGTTATAATAAATTCTGTAGTTCATGGCAAGAGCCTCAATATCCCAGAAAAGTCACTTGTCCCTCATCCCATACTAGTAATCCTGTGCTGCCCTTTTTACAACCATTTATGCTCTAGTTATGTGCTTTCCAATCTTTTTCTCCAAGAAGAGCAGTTCACAAAATATGAGAGATATTAAAAGTACAAAGAAGCAGGGATGAAAATAAATATTTTTATAATCATATGGCCCCCAAATAATTATTTGTAACATTTCAATGTGCATCTTTTCATACATAGTTTATTTTCAAAACATTTTTCTCATTTAACAAAAATGACAAGATATTTGTCATATATGGCATACATATGCATGCATGAAAGTTCTTTAGACATTTTAAACTTACACAAGTAATTTACTATTGTCAAATATGTTCTGTTCCTTTGTAGAAGTGTCTAAGAGAAACAGTTTAACACTTACCTAAAAGGCTTTTTATAAAGATGCCAAATGATATGTAAAAATATTTAGAATATGATAGGTGCTGAGTAGTTCTAATTTATAAAGAAAGACTATTATCTTTTTAAAATGAGAAAACCTTAATGATATTGTAGATCGAGGAAAAATATGGCTAAATTATTTTTTAAATAAAAAGACAAAACTTTTATTTAAAATAAACCAATTGTTTTGTAGTGCACCAGTGTGGCCCAAAGAGATCTGAAGGTGGTTAGAAATAAGATAGAATGGTAATCACCTTCATCTAGTAGGGATCATAATCAAAATTCTGATACCAATACCGTATGACTTTATTATGTTCACTTTAAATATTAGGTCGATTATCAGTAGTTTTCATTGACACTAATATTAAAAAATGTGCCTTAGGTATTTTTATGTAAAGTCTATAGATATTTTATGTACATTATATACTCTAACTGGTAGTGTTGCTTTTGCACAAATGTTTCAAAAATTTGCATGATTTTTTGGAAAAATAATCATGAAGAAAGTAAAGATATATTATCAGAACAATTTCTGAAAATAAAAGGGCTGTTTGTTGTCTTCTCTTATAGAAATTTTATTTCACATATCAAGATAATCATTATTTGTAATTGTATTTTTACTTTCTCATACTTGCATTAAAATCTGAGTCCACTGAATACCCATTGTTTCTGTAAAATCAATCTATTTACTGAGGAGTTCCAGTTATAAGAAAAGGGAGCATAAAACCAAGGAAGGGGGAAGAAATGCTCATAATGAATCTTTTTGTTCTTATAAAAACCAGGTGTAAGTGGCTGATCTTGTAATGGAGCCTGACAGGTAGTGGTCAGCCAAGATACCAGATTGTGGTTGTTTCACACATAACTTTCAAAGAAAATGCTGCCACAGACATGGTGTGTGAAATTCTAAGAATAGCTGGTTATGTTTTCATTATTTCCTTTTAAAAATTATTATTGTTTTAAATACTTTTTTAGAAACTCTTACGAAAAATCTTCTAATGGAAACTGTTGACCGATATCTTCAGTCCCTTTCTTTTATGAAGTAACTTTTACAGTACACTTTCCTTATAAACATGACTCTAACCTGGCTTCTTTTTTGTCCTCAAAAACAGTTTCATAACGTAATTCAGTTATTTCCATGTGTGTTTACCAATATTCCTGATTAGAGTTTATTATTTGGGGGAAAAATCTATAACAAAATTTATATGCACATATATGATTTTATGTAAAAATATTGTTTCCTAAGTCAGAATTTTTATCCTTCATTTTTACTAATGGTTGATCTAAGCATAGTGAATATTTTTCCTGGGAACAGTCTATGATTCTGAATCTAATGGCATTTCATGCTAATATTAGACAGTGGTCATCCTGATGCAATTACAGAGGGAGATATAGTTAACCAAAGGATTAATTGTAAGTATGAATGTGCAGGGGTAAATACAATATGCAAAAATTGATAAGACTCTGTTTTACATAGAAAATTAAAATTAAATTTTAATTTCTGTGCTTTCATTATAAACAATCCATCCAAGTAATTTTGAATATTCTTTTCTGTTTGGAATTGGACTAAGAAATACAAATGGCATCAGTTTACATCATATTAAGGTATTTCTTTATTTACTTTAAAAGTCAATATGTCACATTCTTGACACACATGAATTTGAATTTTTATGACATTATATGATGTGGAATAAAAAGAATGTGTATTTGTTCTTTATCTGAAAACTTACAAATTTAATTCTGAAATAAATCTTTACTATTTCCCCTTAAATAAATAACAATACCAAACAATCTAAAAGACCAATAATTAAGAACGTTAAATAAAATTTGTTGGCCATACCACCACTCCTAGTGAAGAGGAAGAGGCTTCCAGGCCACCATACCACTGCTCCCAGTGCATAGAAAGGGGCTTCCCAGCAGCCATACCATGGCTACTAGAGCAGACAAGGTGTGCGTGTGTGGGAGCCAACAGCAGACAAACCCCCTTGCCCCCCTTCTGTCATAATGAAAAGACACATAAACAAGTCTCAAAACCAAATTTCCAGATCATCTACAGCAACCCCAAAGGAAATGAGATGGAACACTCTGAAACTCAACCACCTTGACTCCCTGAACTGGCAACAAAACAGGACCTGGAAAATATGAAATCAGAAATAATTTCTCAGATAACAACAGAGATTGTGCTCATAGTGCAAGACTTGATTAATAAATCTAGAGAGGAGCTGAGGAACATGATGGAATCCCAACATAGGAAACAAATGAAATCCATAAAACAGATGCAAACAGATTTCCAAGAGATTAAAAACTCCATTGAAAGTCTACACAACAGGATGAGCCAATGTGAGGACAGAATTTCAGATACAGAAGATAAGATTGCAATTGGTGACCAGGAAAAGAAAAATTGCTTCAAAATTGTAAGGGACCATGACAAATCAATCTAGCAGCTACTAGACAATGCAAAGAAGAATAACATAAGGTTGATTGGAGTTAATGAAGAAACAGGAGAGAGTGCAGATGACATAAAAACACTTTTCACAGAATTAATGGCAGAAAACATCCCAAGCAGGGAAAAAGAACTTGACATACAGATAAGTGAGGGATATAGGACTCCAAATAGCCTTGATCAAAAAAAATCTCTACATAGGGTTATAATTGATAAGATTCCAGAAACCCAACAGAAGAACAAAGTTCTACAAGCAGTTAGACAAATGAAACAAATCACACACAAAGGAAAGCCCATCAGAATCACAGCAGACTTCTCAACATAAACTCTCAAGGCAAGAAGAGCTTGGAGTGATATATTCCAAGCCCTAAAGGAAAACAGCCTCCAACCCAGATAGATGTACCCTGCAAAACTTTCTTTCAAAATGAATGGAGAAATAAGATACTTTCATGGCAAAGAGCACCTTAGGAACTTCATGAATACAAAACCAACACTCCAAAAAATTTTAGACAATATCCTAGGAAAAGAAAATAAGGATTACAAGCCCAGGAAGCACAGGAGAATGAATCTGTCAGGAGCGACAAGAAATTAAATGTAAATGGGGGGGATCGAACAAAAAGAAAAAGGCATGACAATGATAAGTCAATACGTATCAGTTATAACCATCAATGTTAATGGTCTCAATTCACCAATCATAAGAAATAGACTGGCAGAATGGGTCAAGAAGCAAGATCCAACAATATGTTGCACACAAGAAACATACTTAATTCAAAAGAAAACTCATAGACTGAAAGTGAAAGGGTGGAAAACAATATTCCATGCGACACGAACCTACAAAAAAAGCAGGAGTAGCTGTCCTCTTTGCAGATCAAGTGGATTTCAAACCAACACTGACTAAGAGAGACAAAGAAGAACACTGCATACTTGTAAAGGGAAAAATCCAAGAGGAAGAGATGACAATCATAAATATATATGAACCAAACACTAGTGTACCCAACTATATAATACAAATACTAACAGACATGAAAAGTCATATGTACAATACAATAGTAGTGGGGGACCTCAATACCCCACTGTCATAAATAGATAGATCAACTAGACAAAAAATAAGTAATGAAATACTAGAACTCAATCAACCTCTTCAACAAATGAACTTAACAGATGTTTACAGAGTGTTCCAACACAAAATCAGAATACACATTCTTTTCAGCTGCACATGGGTCATTCTCCAAAATAGACCACATATTTGCTCATGGAACATACTTACGTGCAAATAAATTGAATTATCTGTATATTATCAGACCATAGTGTGATCAAATTGGAGATCAACAGCAAAAGGAACCTCAAAACATCATAAAGACACGGAAATTGAAAAATACACTTCTGAATGACCAATGGGTCACAGAAGAAACTAAAAAAGAAATCAGTTCCTTCAATTAAATGAAAATGACAATACAACATATCAGAATCTATGGGACACAATGAAAGCAGTCTTACAAGGGAAATTCATAACAGTGAACACTCATAGTAGGAAAACAGAGTGAGCCCAATTAAACAACCTGTTACTGAACCTCAAGCTTCTAGAAAAAGAAGAGCAGAACAAACCCAAAGCTCATACAAGGGAGGAAATTATAAAGATAAGAGTAGAAATCAATTCAATGGAGAATAAGGGAATGATAAAATAAATTAATGAAGACAAGAGTTGGTTCTTCGAAAGAATAGAAAAAATTGACAAACACTTAGCCAACCTTATTAGAAAAAGGAAAGAAAAGGCCCAAATCCATGCAATTAGTAGTGAAAAGGGTGAAATTACAACAGACCCAGCAGAAATCCAGAGGACCATCAATACCTACTTCCAGAACCTATATGCCAATAAGATGGACAACACAGAAGAAATGGACAGATTCCTAGATACGTATGAATTACCAAAGTTGAATGGAGTAGACAAAAAAATTCTAAACAACACAATATCAATCAATGATATTGAAAATGTAATTAAAAACTTACCAACTAAGAAAAGCCCGGGCCCTGATGGCTTCACTGCTGAATTCTACAAGACATTTATCGAGGAACTACTGCCACTACTGTTTAAACTCTTCAATGAAATTGAAAGGGAAGCAATACTCCCAAATTCATTCCTGGAAGCAAGCATCACCTTGATCCCCAAAGCAGAGAAAAACCCAACTGAAAAAGAGAACTATAGGCCAATCACCCTAATGAACATAGATGCAAACATCCTTAAAAAGATACTGGCAAATAGAATGCAGAAGATCATCAAGAAGATCATATACCCTGACCAAGTGGGATTCATTCCAGGGATGCAGGGATGTTTCAACATATGCAAATAAATCAATGTAATCCATTATATCAAAAGAGCCAAGGACAAAAACCATATGATCATCTCAATAGATGCAGAAAAAGCATTTGACAAAATCCAACACACATTTATGATAAAAAAAAAAACCCTACAATAATTGGAATAGATGGTCTCTACCTCAATCTGATAAAAGCCATCTATGAGAAACCAACAGCCAATATCATACTAAATGGTCAAAAACTGAAATCTTTCACACTAAAATCCGGAACAAGACAAGGATGTCCACTATCACCACTCCTGTTCAATATAGTTCTGGAAACATTAGCCACAGCAATTAGACAAGAGTAACAAATAAAAGGAATAAAGATAGGAAATGAAGAAGTCAAATTGTCATTATTTGCAGATGACATGATACTCTATATAGAAGACCCCAAGAACTCCACCAAAAGTCTTCTAGACTTAATCACCAAATTCAGTGTAGCAGCTGGATACAAGATCAACACACAAAAATCAATAGCTTTCCTCTACATGAATAATAGACTGAGACAGAAATAGGGCAAACAATTCCTTTCACAATAGCATCCAAAAAACTGAAATAGCTCGGAATCAACCTAACAAAAGAAATCAAAGACACCTTGTCTGAAAACTATAGCACTGTCAATAGAGAGATTAAAGAAGAATTGAGAAAATGGAAAGACATCCCCTGCTCCTGTGTAGGAAGAATCAACATAGTGAAAATGGCCATAATTCCAAAACTGCTATATAGATTCAATGCAATCCCAATTGAAATCCCAGCAGCATTTTTCACAGACCTTGAGAAAACAATCCAAAAATTCATTTTCAACAAGAAGAAACTCAGAATAGCAAAAACAATTCTAGGTAACAGAGATATGGCAGGGAATATCACAATCCCCAACTTGAAACTATACTACAAAGTCACTGTGATAAAAACATCATGGTACTGACAAAGAAACAGACCTGAGGACCAGTGGAACAGATTAGAAGATGCAGAAACAATGCCAGACACACTCAGCCATCTTATCTTCTATAAAGGAGCCAAACACCCTCACTGGAGGAAAGATAGCCTCTTTAATAAATGGTACTGGAAAAATTGGCTTTCAACTTGTCAAAGATTCAAACTAGACCTATATCTCTTACCATGCACTAAACTAAAATAGAAATGCATTAAAGTTCCAAATATTAAATTAGAAATGCTGAACCAGCTGGAAGATAGGTTAGGTAGAACTCTTGAAGACATTTTTGTGGGAAAAGATTTTTTGAACAAAATCTTAGTTGCCCGTGAAGTAGCAGAAACAATCAACAAGTAGGATCTCTTCTTATTAAAAAGCTTCTGCACAGCAAGAGAAACCACCAGCAGTGTGAAGAGACAGCCCACAATGTGGGAAAATATCCTCACCTGCTGTTCCTCAGACAAAGGTCTACTATCTCGAATCTATAAAGAACTTAAAAAAATCAGACCTCCCAAATTTAAAGACCCAATCCAAAAATGGGCATCTGAAATGAACAGACATTTCTCAGACAAAGAAATAGATATAGCAAATAAACATAGGAAA
This sequence comes from Heterocephalus glaber, assembly GCF_053883595.1. Lineage (NCBI taxonomy): Eukaryota > Metazoa > Chordata > Mammalia > Rodentia > Bathyergidae > Heterocephalus > Heterocephalus glaber. Next base: position 69,236 of record NW_028258220.1, on the reverse strand, counting down.
AAATGTTCAACATCACTTGTCATTGGAGAGTTGCAAATGAAAAACAACACTGAGATTCCAACTCACTCCAGAAAGAATGGCTGCTATCATGAAATCAACCAATAACAAATGCTGGGGGGGGGCTTTTGGGAAAGAGGAGCCCTGCTCCACTGCTGGTGGGAGTGTAGACTGGTGCAAGCACTGTAGAAATCAGTATGGAGATACCTCAAAGGACTAGGGCCTGAAGATCCGTTTGATCCAGCTATTCCCCTTCTGGGTATCTTCTTCAAAGAACTAAAAGAATCATACCACAGTGATATACGTGCACCCATGTTCATAGCAGTGCAATTTGTAATAGCTAATACTTGGAAACAGCCCAATTGCCCATCAACTGGACACTGGATAAAGAAAATGTGTTTTTTTCCCCATAAAATGGAGTACTACTCAGCCATAAAAAATGAGAAATTAGAGGTATTTATAGCTGAATGGATGCACTTTGAGGCAATCCTCTTAAGAGAAATAAAAGGACACATATGCGTAAATACCAAATAGTTTCTCTAGTGTGAGAAACCAAAAGTGTAAATAAGGACTAAAAGGTATAATTGATAATGTGAAATAGGAAGAAAAGGGGCAAAGTGGAAGGGGAAGTCTGAGGGGTAGGGGAAAAGAAAGAAGGGAATGGAAATAATATGAACAAATGAAAGAAAAGGAACCAATGTCTTTGTAAATAGGGAGGGATGGAGTGGTTGAAGGGAGGGCTGGGCAAGGGTGAAAAATAAGAACCAAGAGAGATTATGTAAAGGTGCAAATTTCCGATGATGAATGTCATTATATTTTATACCTAAAATGTACCAATAAAATAATATTTAAAAATAAATAAATAAAAAAAATTTGTCATCTAATTTATAAGCTATGCATCATATTCATGTTACAGAATATTTTCCATTCTCAATTATATCTGCATGATAATGAGGGAATGAGGATTTCTAAGCAATGATACACGCCTTTTGTTTTTGTAAGTAGATAAATGGCATAGCATCAAAGGTCAAAAATCTAAGTAAATGATTGACTTTTTAATATTACAGTGAATAGGAATAGTGTTTTAAGGTCTCAAGAACCAGTGACAGCCAGAGGATAGGCTGAATCTTCAGAACTCCTAATTATATCATGTGAATAAAAACATTATCCTTAGGCTACATTTCTTGTTTGTGTAAGAAAAAAACCCTCAAAGTATGAAAAGAAATCTTTTTATTTCTGATGCTGATGATTTAATCCAAAGATTAAAAATATGAGAGTAACATCTATACTTCCTAATGAGTTGTTTTTAATTCACTGTAGCTCTTCTTCCTTTTGGATCTAAAATGTAAAATATGTGGACAGGGATTTAGCTCAGTTGCACCATGCCTGCGTGACAAATGCAAGGTCCTGAGTTCAATCTCTGGTACTAGAAAAAAAATTATTTAAAATGAGAAATATATATATATATATATATATATATATATATATGATACACAACATTGGACTAGGTTATGGCATAAGAAGTTGAAGAGAGCTGGTAGCCTGAGATTGGAATCAATCTAGTCCACATACAAAGGAGAGAGAAACAAACTTGCTGGGGAGAAACCAGAGGAAATGGGCAGGAGATTTGCTTAACAAGGATGATATGAACATCTCAGATTTCTTAAAAAATGTATAAGATTCTGTAAGCTTTTTGATTGCATGATAAATCAAAATAACACTCATAACCCTCAATTGTATTTATTTTTTAGGAAATCATATTTCAAAATCATTATTTTAAATAAGCTCTAAGTTAACAAAAATATAAAGAAAAATAATGCAGTACATATTAAAATTAAAATGCGAGTAAAATATAAATGTTTACAAAACTGCATTTTCACAAATGAACCCACAACTGTAGCTATGTTATATCAATAAACTAATGGCTGTCAGTGTTAGGTTTGTACTAAGTATATTTTACAAATGTAGGAAATTTAGTTATCTAATTAGAAGTGACAGCAAGTGACTGAGCTAATTAAGCAGGACCTCCATAAGCAATTTACCTCATTAAAGTTTGATAGTTTTATATCGGCAACAAAAACATTCAGTATCTATTTTAATAATAATAATAAAAGTTGAAACACAAGATTCATTGACATTTTGATGAAAAGCATGTCAATTAAAATCATCTAGCAAAAGAAGGCTCTTAAAACAATTACTATTTGAAGTCTTGCAGATTTGTTGTCAACTTGAAGGAGCAATATAGAACTAAGTATGATAGGAATATACAGTTTGGGATATTTAGCATAGAACTTCAATCTTCAACTAATTAAACACAATGTTGGATTAATTAACTGGTTTTGTTATCAATGTTTTGACTAATTTATCTCATTAATTGTATGAGCTAAATTTTTTGTCATTGACTATGCTTTTCTCCAAGCCTTTTCTATTGCCATGCATCATGAAATGGGAAAATTAGTTATATTTGAAATTGAATAATTTGATCTAAGTCATGGGTCTGCTTTTTATTAGTTTTGTCACTTTGAGGAATTTCTTCCTAAAAGAAATTTCAGAAAGAACATACTCAAAATATGAAAACTAATCTCTTTATTCCCTATGTTTATGATGAAATCTAAAAATGACTCCACTTTTCTTTTTTTATTTGGGGGGGGGTACCAGGGATCAAACTCGGGACCTTTCACTTGCAAGGCAGGCACCGGAACCACTGAGCTAAATCCCTGGCCCAATGTCCACTTTTCTAACACAAGTTGTTTTTTATCTACTGCAGCTCTTCTACATTTTCAACATAAAATGTGAAATATAGCTACATCACATAACAAAAGCAAGCTGTGTGTTACACGTGTAATCATGCCCATATGTAAAGCAAAGAAAATAATAGCATTTGTGAAAATTAAGACATAACATGTGCAGAATTTGCATTAGCATGTAACCTAGAGTAACTTCTCCATAAAAGTAAGCCATTATGGATTCTTATTTTTGTTACTAGTGCTACTATCATTGGTCACAGTTTCATGAGAGACATTTTAAATTCAAAAAGTGATTTCATAATAAAAGATAGTGACAGGTTAACCATAAATAAGATCATAAAAATTAGTTTCTGATTCTATATTTCTGATTATTCCATATAATAGAATACCAAAACTCAAATATGGACCCACACATTAGCCCTTATTTAAAACACAGAGAAAAGATATATCAAGAACTCCTAATAAACACTTTTGAGAAAAATACCCTTGTTATGTCCCAGATATTATCTTGCTTCTCTTTTTTTCTACTTCTCATCCCTTCAATTTTCAAAAATCTAGTGAAAATCAACCCTTTTCTGAACTTTTAAGTTTAAATCAGCTTTATTAAAATTCAGCAATTAATTTACATTATTTATTACCTCCGGATTGCATGATTTTCTTTAACTTTTCCTCTTTTCATAGTTGGGAAAAAATCTTAGAGACCACTATATTATTATTATAGACATTATTAGTCCATTGTTGCATACACAATGGCTCCTTTCCAGAGGCTGTATGCTGGCAGCCATCTCTGTGGTATGGGTTGAAGTTTTCCACACATTTTTATAGTATTTGAAATATTATTAGTGTTTCATTTCTTAGACAGTGTGGCAGATTCTGGGAGTCCCATGCTTTATTTGTAGTTGAGAAAGTACAAGAACAGTTTCTCATCACCCACTACTACATTTGCTCACATCAATTAATAGGAAAAACTGAGGGATGGGGGATCTCAGTGGTAGAGCATTTGCCTAGCATGTAGGAGGCCCTAGGTTGGAAATGTAATAATATAGAGTTGATTAGACATGTATTTGGTGCTAACAATTTAGTGTGAAGATAGAGTCAGAAAATTAACTGGAGTGGAGATGAAGTCCAAAAGCTAATTGGGTCACCTCACACTGCAAAACAATTTTCTTCAGGGAACAGGTTCACCCTTTAGTATTCATTGGCATTGTGCCCTTAAATTTATTTTCTGCTTTGTTTATTTGGGATCTTCTTGATAGAAAAACCAGTCTTCCACTCATGTGTTCTTCAAATATATATTAAATGCATATTGTATCCTAGTTATTGTCTTCTAGACTTCAGCAAGGAGTTCAATGCAAGCAGTAAGGCAGTTTGATATTTACAGAATTGGACATTTCCTAACGTTTGTTTCAGGTAATGAAGAAGCAGCCAGATCTAAGGGGAAACATGTCAAATGTGGATATTTTGACTTTAATAGAGATGAGTATTTATACTTTTGCTTTAATACCTTTAAAATAAAAATAAAGCCTTACACAATAAATCTAAGTAAGACTATTAGTGACAGCAGGTAGAATAATAAGAAAATGTTTTAATAAACTGTAATATACAAGCTGGAAGTTTAGAGTGTGTTAGAACTGGGCTCAGTATTCAGTAGATGTCAGTGGTAAGTTTCCTCCTTCACCAACTCATGTTCCTCCATTAACCTCAATGGAGAAGAAGGAATGTTACTCATAGCAGTGTCCTGTTAAATAGAATTGGAGACTGAACGTGCTTTTTAGGGTTGTCATAACAAATACACATAATGAGTACCGTAAGCAACATAAATTTGTTTCCTCACAATTCTATAGGCTAGAAATCTGACATCAATGTTTCCAGAAGGCAAATTTCTTCTTATCAATTTCCCATATCTTCAAATATTTGCCTTTGTATATGTGTCATAATCTCTTCTTATAAGGGCAGGAGGCAGATTAGAACCCACTCCTATGATTTTATTTATCTTAGTTATTGCTGTAAAGCCTTATCTCCAAATACAGTCACATGTTGAGATACTGAGGGTTAAAACTTCAACATGTGAATTTTGAGGGGACGTAGTAGAGTGCATAATAGAGACAGAAAAATCCCTAAATGTTTTTGCAAATGTTCTGAAGAAATATCCCTCTTGTTTCCAGCCTGTCATGCTTTGTCTGTAATATAAAATAATAAAACACAAAAAAACTAACCTTAAAAACATCTGCACGTCATACCCTTGTTCAGTCACTAAAGGTGATTATTATGTAATATTGTAAGAGAGGTGACACATTAACATACAGTTAGGAAGAGATTTATGCCTTTCTTCATCCAGAGCAACCTGCTCTGTCAACAGATCTATATAGATTGGCAAAATACGAGAGTGCATGTGAATCAAATAAGAAAATCAATGCATTTTTCATCCTGAGTATGGCTTTGACTATTAATGCTTCAGAAATATATTATTTGCCTTTTCATCAATTCATACTTGTCTTTGTCCCTGCATAATTTTTACATATAAAAGGATAAGAGTGTAGCTATTTTCCTAAAGCTGTGTTGTCAAAGTGTGTACCACAGGTACAAAATGTTTCCTTTTTTCTCCTCCTGTTGTTTCAACGCTACTTAATGACTAAAAAATGAATACCAAGGACCATTATGAGCACTTAAGGCCCAATTCATAAAAAAATGATGCAAGCCATTTATGGACAAACGTTACTACTTTCATATGGAAACAAGGTACATAAAGAATTCTCCTTTGTGATTCATAAACCCTCTTTAAGGTAATTTTTGTTGCTTGGTTTTTTACCTCAGGAGAGCAAAACTCCAGAAGAGAGAGGTAAGAAAGAAAAGAAAACCTACAGATATACTTATAGTCCTATTTGCATAAGAAACCACAATAATCCTTTTATGTAATATTAATTAAACATACATTAGACAGTGGTGTGTGAACTGTATAGTCATTACCCACTTTAGTCAAAAATATAAAATATCCACAGAAAACATTTAAAAACATACAACCCTTCTCTGTCTGTCTCTCAATCAGACAGGCCCAGGACCTGAAGCATCTACAGTGATTTGCCTACATCTATTCCAAGAGAATAAAGTGCTGGTACAAATACCCACATCTTATGTCCAGTCTTTTTTTTTTTTTTTGTCTACCTTGGAAAGTTAGAAGCAGATAATTTTCCCCCGTAATTTGCTCAGAATATGCGAGTATAAATGTTATTGAGTCTGATGTTTCCCTTCCATGAATTCTAACATTGTTAAATGCATTCAAGATGATTAGAAACAGAAGTGATATGACTGACAGAGGATTTTTCATGTCAGATATGAACACATCATTACTGACCATGCCTGATAAAGTTGAATATTAAAATTCAACAGCCTGAAAAATGAAGTCAACATAATTTTGATCTCTTAAAATTTGGAATAAATATAAATTTGTATTAGTCTCACTCAATGTGACCTGAGTTAACTGTTTATTTACATCTCAAGTTACCATTCTTCATATTTCCAAAATAACAGAAAAATATCCATGTGCTGAGGTTGAGCTGATTGAATGAAAAACATAGGAAAAGAAAACAAACATAGTGGAAACAATAAATGTTAAGTGTTGTTCATCTGTTATGCTCTTCTTCCTACCCCATCCCAGTACATTCATACTCCCAGACCGCTCTCTGGCCTTCCCATTCTCTTTTTAGCTCTGGAGGAATAACCTTGGTGGTTGACATACAGTTAGGTGTACTCAATGAAGAATACTGGCAAAATATAAGGAGGGAAAGGGAAATTGAAGTTGTTTTTCTCCTCTTCCTTGCTGTTTTCACACCACAACTTGTGCCCTGTCTCTCCATGAGTGCACAACCCTTCTGTGACCCAACTCTTTTGGGGTTTTAGGACCACTTTTTTTTCTTGTCCTCTAAACCCTGAGAGTAAGATCAGTTTCCTTTGGCTACCAATCTGGAAGGGCTTCAGCATCTCCTGTTTCCTTCCTTAGTTTTGTTTCATTTGTCTTTACATTTTAGATTTCTCTGAAACAAATGATAAACATTTATGATGTTATATTTCAATTTATTTTATTTCTGTATGTCTAGCGCATGTTTGGATTATAATTGTCATCCTTGTTCTAACTTTGTATGGTTGATACTGAACCACTTTAGTCACAATTGCATAGTGTTTAGGTTAGGAGCCATCAATATCTGACTAAGCAATGAATAGAGTTGAATAATCACAATGTTTAATCAACTGTTCTTCACAATTGAATAGGACACCATTTTATTCAATTAACAAAACCTTAATAACTACAGTAACAAAACATCACATAAGGACTCTAGATGAGTAAGATGCTTAGGTATCTAATATCAACACATCTACTTATAATAGTGATAACATCAACAACTATTTCAAGAATCACAGTTAACATCAAATTTTTTCTTTGTGCCAAGTATTGTGATTTAAGCTTATTTGTACATAACATATTCATATGTTATCTTTCTATAATAAGGCATTTGAACTTGAGTCATTTGTAGCATAATGGATGCATTTTGAGAAATTAATAATGAAATGAATTAGCCAGACAAGCTTAAATATCACAGGGTTTCTCCTACATGAGAAAATGAGAGTATATATAAAGTGTAAAATAATAGACAGATAATAGACAAAGGAGAGATAGATCTTTTGTAAGTGGGAAGGGAGGAGGGAGGAGGGGAAGGGCATGAAGAAGAGTTAAGAGGTGGGCACAGGTACCAACTTGCCAGGAGGAATATAACCATTATGTACTCCATATGTGTTAATAAAAATAAAAACTAAAAAAATTTAAAAATAAAATGAGAAAAATTTTAAAAATTGCCTGTAAATACTTGAAAGATAAGTAGCAGATTGGTACTTTTACTCATTGTAATTTTGATTCCAAAACCATACTCTTAACTTTATGTTATTTACTTTAAACTTTTAAACTAGCTATAACACTGCAGCTCTACTTAAAAAAAAATGAAATACTTTGGAAAAATCCTTGGAATTTTCTGTAAAAATTTTCTATGAAGACTTGTTTTTTTGTATTGATGTATAAGGATTTTATATATGTTATGAGGATTAATTCATTGCCATTCCCATAGTATATATTAGTTCTGGGTCTTTTAGATAATCATGTTAATGTTTTCTGTGTATTTATTTTCATTGCTTTTTTTCTAGGAAAGTTCTTACCTATTGAAACCTTAGCTAAAAATTATATTTATATTCTTGGAGATTTTTCATTCACTTATTTCTATAAGGTTTATTTGCCAACATAGTAAAAGTAGATAGCTAACTAGATTTTTTTCAAAATTTTTAATGAAATAATGTCTCTTGTATGGCTATCTCCTGAAGACCCTGCAGCCTTGTCAAATGGTGGATGTTTTCTTTCCAGATATCTCATATGGCAAAGATGACCTTGAACCTAATACCACTTTTATATTTTTCTTTCTCTCTTCTTAAAGGCATCTAGATTAAAATGTATGTCTCGGACATCTTCACCAGTAATCCTATTTTTTCAACCAGCCAGAATTCTGAACCATTACCCTAATTCTGGAAGGTAATTATTTCTACTTGCTCTTCCGTTTTCAAATCTCCAGTAACTTCTCCCTCATTTTCATTCTTCATTCTTAATACCGCATGTCAATTTACATAGAAAATCAATTCAATTAGAAATTAATTTTTATCAACTTTCATTACCATCTGCCTGCTCACCTGAAGTTTCTTCTAATATTAAGGATGAATTCTTGATGAACCAAGCAAAAGGCAAACTTCCCATTAGATTGTCTCTTTTTGCTTCTCAAAGACATTGCACTAGAAGTCTCATATCTTGCATTGTCATTTTACACCTTATATTGAAAAATATTCCATAAACATACAAATAAGCTGTTATTTAACTTACAATTTGAAAAAACCCAAAAACCACCTTCTCGTGTTCTTTTTTTCTTTCTCTAGTTATTGGTTATTCTTATCATCCCTTTAGAACAAACTTTTACTAGAAAGGTCTATCTTCACCATGTCTTACACTTTGGATCTGGAATGTGCCCTCAAAGGCCTATTGCTAAAAGCTTGGTCCCTAGCTTGGCACTACTGGAAGGTGCTGGAACCTTTAAGAGATAGGAGCTAATGGGGATACTCAAGCCATTTGGGGTGTTTCTTTGAAGAGTAGAGTTGGACCTTCACCCCTTAGTCACTGTCTTTGGCTTCCCAGCCTTCAGGTGAGTGGTTTGAGTGCACTATATGCTTCCACCAAGATGTAGTGCCTTAGCAGAAGCCCCCCAAAACAAAGCCAACCCACCATGAGTAAGAACCTCAAAAACAGTGAGTGAAAATGAACTTTTTCTCCTTATAAATTCATTATCTGAGGTATTTGGATAGTGGCCGAAAGCTTATTAACACACCATTTCAATTTTTCTGATCCTATTCTGTCTTGCAACTACTCCTGTCATGTTTTGTCCTTACTGATTCCAGGAACTTACATCTAGAATTAGATCACCAGTGATCAAAACACCGCTAAATCCAATGCTTATTTCTTGCTGTAACGTACTTAATTCATCAGCAATATTTAACTCAATAAATTGTTACAAATGATACACTCTTTTCCTTTTGTTCCTTCATGGGCTCCCTGGTCATTTATTTCTCATTTTCTAATCTCCACCATTCTGGTCCATGCCCTCAGTGACCCCACATCTTCTCACCAGGTTTTACCTTTGAAGATCACATTCAGCTCTAAACTCATCAGTGGAGTAATCCAGAATCACATAGCCATGATCCAATCAGCTCCCCAAAGCCCCATCTATGAGCACATGAGTCTTTGGAGAGACATCTAGATATAATCCATAACAACATATATTTACTTATAAAACCACTTACATTTAGTTTTTATTACTAGCATTCCATCAGAACTATCCTTTCTTTCAATAACCCAATCAAGAATCTCTAGTCTAAAATGGATAATAGACTATTTACACTGTTTTAATTCTTTTTTTAAACTAAGTTTAGTGGTACATTTTAAGTGTATAATATGATGACATTCATCATTGTGGATTTGTACCTTTACATGATATATCTTGGTTATTATTTTTCCCCATTCCCCTGCCCTCCCTTCAACCCCTCCATGCCTCCCTACTTACAAAGACTTTGTTTCCATTTTTTCCTTTTCTCATATTTATTCCTTTCCCTTATTTCCATTTCCTTTCCCCTCCCACTTCCCCTTCCCCTTTGGACCTTGTCTTCCTATTTCACATTATCTATTGTACATTTTGATCCTCATTGACAGTTTCAGTTTATCACACCAGAGAAACTATTCGGTATTTAACACATGTGTGTCCTACTTATTTCACTTAGAGTATGACATCAATGTGGATCCATTTAGCTATAAATGTCTTTAGTTTCTCATTTTTATGGCTGGATAGTACTCCATTAAAAAAAAACACATCTTCTTTATCCAGTGACCAGTTGATGGGCAATTGAGCTGTTTCCAAGTTTTAGCTATTACAAACTGTGCCGCTATAAACGTGGGTGAGCATATATCAGTATGGTATGATTCTTTTAATTCTTTAGGGAAGATACCCAGCAGAGGAATATCTGGGTCAAATGGGACCCCTAATCCTAGTTCTTTGTGGTGTCTCCATACTGATTTCCACAGTGATTGCACCAGTCTACACTCCCACGAACAATGGAGAAGGGTTCCTTTTTTCCCCTCAACCCTGCCAGCATTTGTTATTGGTTGATTTCTTGATAGCAGCCATTCTTTCTGGAGTGAGGTGAAATCTCAGCATTGTTTTCATTTGCATCTCTTGAATGACCAATGATGTTGAAGATTTTTTCATATGTTTATTTTCTGTTTCTACTTAGTCTGAGAAATGTCTGTTCATTTCAGATGCCCACTTTTGGATTGGTTCTTTAAATTTGGGAGGTCTTATTGTTTTTAAATTCTTTATATATTCTAGATAGTAGACCTTTATCTGAGGAACAGCTGGTAAAAATTTTTTCCCACATTGTGGGTTGTCTCTTCACTCTGTTAGTGCTTTCTCTTGCTGTGCAGAAGCTTTTTAATAAGAGGAGATCCCAGTTGTTAATTCTTAGTGCTAGTTCACATGGGACTGAGGTTTTGTTCATGAAGTCTTTCTATGCCAATGTCTTCAAGAGTACTACCCAACCTCTCTTCCAGCTGGTTTAGTGTTTCTGCTTTAATATTTAGATCTTTGATCCATTTCTATTTTAGTTTAGTGCATGGTGAGAGAAATAGGTCTAGTTTTAATCTTTGGCTATTATTATTATTATTATTATTATAGAGGCTATCTTTCCTCCAGTGAGGGTGTTTGGCTTCTTTGTTAAAGATGAGGTATGTCTGGGGTTGTTTCTGCATCTTTTAATCTGTTCCACTGATCCTAAAGCCTGTTTCTTTGCCAGTACTTTCCTATTTTTATCACAGTACCTTTGTAGTGTAGTTTCAAGCTGGGGATTGTGATACTCCCTACTTTGTCTTTGTTGCCTAGAATTACTTTTGTTATTCTAGGCTGTTTTAATTCTTAAAGCTACTTTATGATTCAACAGTGTTCTCTGAATTGATCAATCTTTTTTTTTTTCTGAAAGATTCACAACCCTTAGCTTCTGTGAAGCCAAACCACATATTTCTGGTTTTCCTCCTACCTCATGGGTTCTCCATTCTTGGATTTCTCTCATCTTATATTCTTCTCCCGAAGAGTTCAGTGTTGGATGATTGATGCTCTTTTCAGGTTAATTGCATTGTACCCAGATATAATCAAGACCATTTTCATTAATTCAGATAGTACCAATTGTTAATTCTGACACTTATATGTCAAACGGCCATCCCTAAAATAAACATCTAGTTTCTTACTTAAGTCTTTGATTAGATATTTCACAAAGATCTAAGCCCATCATATCCCAAGCTGAATTGTCGCTTTTCTCCCCTCAAACATTTTCCTCACAGTGTTATTTCATGTGGTGGGACCACTCTCTAATGGTTAAACTAGAATCATGGGTGTCATTCCCATAAATTTCCTCTTTGTCTCCTAGAAATTTCCAATTTCTATAAATTTGAAACTATACTTCATGAATACTTTTATATGTTTTTTATACTTGCTAGCCCAAATTCCATTAGCTTTGTTTACAATTGAAAGAGCATCTTAATTGATCACTCAGGCTCCTTTTCTGTACTTCTCAATGAATTCTTTATACGAGTAATCATTTAAAACACTAAAAATCTGCTCATGCCACTCCTGTTTAATTTCTTAGTGAAACTTCTTGCTCATAGAAAAACATATAAGATTCTCATTATAGTCTCAAACTGCCCCTCTAGTGTCATTTCAAATGATTCTTTATAATGGAAAATTTGCAAATGCTGTCTTTTTCAGTTCTGGTTACTAAATGCCAGCATGACTCATTACTCATTGTATTGTTCTTTGCTCCATTGTACTTTGCAAATATTGTGGTTTGTTTTTTTTTAACAAGTTGAAGATTTGTGGCCACCTTGTATCAAGCATGTGCTCACAGTGTAACTCTGTGTCATTGTTTAATAATTTTCACATACTTCAAACTTTATTATATCTCTTTTTTTAAACTTTATTATATCTCTTATGGTGATCTGTATTCAGTGATCTTTGATGTGATTGTTGCAATTGCTTGAGGATGCCATACACCACACCCACATAAGATGGTAATTTAATCTGTAAAAGTTGTGTGTGTTCTGATTGCTCCACCAATTGGTCATTTCTCAGTCTCTTTCCCTTTTCTCAGGCATCCTTATTCCCTGAGACACAACTGTCTTAGTATTAGCCCAATTAATAACCCTACAATGGCCTATAAGTTTTCAAGTAAAAGAAAGAGTCCCAGTTCTCACATTTGAATCAAAAGCTAGTCAGGATTAATCTTAGCAAGAAGAGCATGTGGAAAGTTGAGAAAGGTCAAAGTATTAGGCTTCTTGTATCAGTTATTCAAGCTGTGAATGCAAACAAATAACCATTGAAGAAAATTGTAAGTGCTACTCCAGTTGCCAATATAGAAAAAAAACAATGGTGTGGATACATCAAATCAGCCACAATACTCCTTGACTTAAAACCTAATGCAGAGAAAGGACCTGACTCTTCAATGTTATGAAGGCTTTGAGAAGTGATGAAACTGCAGGAGAATATTTGAAGTTAGATACCTTTGGTTCTTGAGGTTTAAAGAAGGAAATCAATTCTATAACACAAAATTGCACACAGAAGCACCAAGTGCTGCTGTGGAAGCCACAGAAAGTTATCCAGAAGGTCTAGCTAAAATAATTAATGACAGAAGCAGAACCATAGATTTCAATGTAGACAAAGCAGCTTCATTTTGGAAGAAGATGTCATGCAGGATTTACACAACAAGAGAGAAGTCAATTCCTAGATTCAAAGCTTCAAAGGAGAGACTGACTATCTGTTAGGGGCTAATGCAACTGATGACTTTAAGTTGAAGCCAATATTTATTTAGCACTTTGAAAATTTCAGAACCTTTATGTATTACACTAAATCCTTTCTAGCTGTGCACTATAATTGGAACAGAAAAACCCAGATAACAGCACATTAACTGCAACCTGGTTTACTGAATATTTTAAGCTCACTGTTGAGAACTACTGCTCAGGGAAATAGACTCCTTTCAAAACATTAGTGCTCTGGTGGAGCCATGCAATGTGGCTAATGTTACTTATATGCCTGCTCACACGACATCCATTCTGTAGTCCCTGAATCCTGAAGTAACTTTGATTTTCAAATCTTATTATTTAAAGAATACACAGGCTATAGCTGTTATACACTGTGATGCCTCTGATGGGTTAAGGTAAAGTACATTGAAAGCCTTCTGGGAAGGATGCACTATTCTAGATGCCACAAAGAATATTCATGGATAATGGGAGAAGGAAAATATCAACATTATCACAAGTTTGGACAAAGTTGGTTCTGGCTGCTGTGGATAACATTGAAGTGTTCAAGATTTCTGTAAAGAAAGTAGCTACAGATGTGATGGACAGAGCAAGGAAAACAGAATTAGAAGTGAAGCCTGAATAGGTGACTGTGTTGCTGAATCTCATAAAATGCAATGGATAAAGGGTTGTTTTTTATGGATAATAAAGAAAGTAGTTTCCTGAAATGGAAATTACTGCTGGTGAGGACTCTGTGGACACTGTTATATTGACAATAAAGACTTGAGAATATTATGACTTGTTATAGCAGCAGCAGAGCCTGAAAAGGTTGACTCCAATTTTGAAAAAGTTCTACTGTGGGTAAAGCGCTATGAAGCAGCAACATCTGCTGCAAAGAAATCTTTTGTGAAAGAAAGACTCTGTCAGTATTGCAAACTTCATTGCTTCCTTTATAGAATTGCCAGAGTCACTTTGACTTTCAATAAGCCCTACCTTAATCAATCAACAGCTATTAATATTGAGACAAGACCTTCCACAAGCAAAAATATTATAATTCTCCTAAGGTTTAAATAATATTTAGAATTTTTAGAATAAAGTATTTTTAAATTAAGGTATATTGCATTAGATATAATGCTAATGCACACTGACTAGACTACAGAATAATATAAGCATAGGTATTATGTGCATGGGGAAACAAAAAAAATTTGCGTGACTTGCTTTACTGTGATATTTGAGCTGTCATGTTGATCTGGCAGTATCCCTGAGGTATGTCTATATGCTGTTTCTGAGCATACAGCACTTGCATTTGCTGTCTAGAATACTTGCACTACCAGTTCAAAATATTTCTGCATGGGATGCAGATGCAGCTAAGTGGTAGAGTGCATACTTAGCATGTATGAGGCTCTAGGTTTGATTTTCAGCACCACCAGCAACATAAAACAAGTATTTCTCTACTTAGTCTAATACATATTTATAATCTCCACATTTGAAGTGCATATTTACAGTGAGATTTCCATATTTTAATTTGGAACATTTCTGGTAATTTGTGCATTTTATTGTTGCAATGTATATTTTTTTCATGAGTTATAAACTAATTATTATTGGTATAAGAAACCCTATGAAATTGTATTCATTCAATATTCCAAGGGTCTTTTATGGTTTCCTGGGATTTCTTTACATATAAACATATTATTATTATTATTAATTATTATTATTATTGTTTTTGTTATTTGGAGCTAATCTGATAAAAATTAATATGTGAGAAATTTTCAATGTGTTTGTTTTGAATGTTCCTGAAAGCCATTTTCAGGTTCATAGCACTTTTACAAAGAGGGAGGAACAATATAGCACTTATAATCAATTCATCAAATTATTAATCACAATTTAAACATTAGCTTGTAGTTCAAAAGTGTATACTCAGACTAAACGAATAAGTTTAGGTCAGCTAACTTTAACATGTTAATATTAATATATTACTATATATTTTGTCCACTGGGATAGGTAATTATCCATACAAACACTAGAAATACTGAAAGGGGTGTATAACTTCTCTTTTTTAGTCTCTCCCCTTGTACACCTTTTGTTTCTGATTATGGCACTGGCTGTACTTTCCATGACAGTTCTAAATAATACTATTTATATACCATATTCTAGAACTGTTCTTTGCTTTAATGTGACCATTAGAAATTAATCAAAATACAATTTCCTGTCTAATTGGTTTTAGTAGGTAATGATTTTATCTCATTTTTCTATTGTTTTTGAAATTCTGGAATGATAATAAATTTACTAAATACTTTTTAGATAACTTTAAGTGGTCTTTCTACTCTCTCTGATTCTTAAAAATTTATGTTCTAATAATGTATCTCCAAGAATCAAATTAGCTTTGAATTCCTGGTAAACTCTTGACACTGATAAAGAAAGAGAGATTTTTAATAAAGACTTGGAGATTGATTCTATAGGCTGATATTACAAAACTAATATCTTATAATTAAAACATGATGAAAATCCTAAAAGAGTGAATAGTAAGAGAAGTTTGCACAAAGTTAACTCATGTTATTAACTCCATTATTAAATTATTTTATTGTTGTTTTGCAATTAAACAAGGGTTATAAAATGTGGTGCCTATGAGCATAATATGCAAAATTCTAGTCAAACAGATGCAAATTTTTCAATATGTAAAAATCAGATTGTAGGCTCAACCAACCAAATATCTACCTCTATCATTGGTTTTATTTTATGAATCTCCATGTGAAAATCATTACAAATTATTTCATTAGATGTTATTTGTTAAAAGACAACTGTATTTCAGAATATAAATAGATGTTAATGAGAATAATCTATTTTGTAAAGAATAATATAAAATATTTCAACATGTTTCAAAACATCACTTGTTTAATTTTATGGTATTGTCACTGGATTCTCTACAACTGCCATTAAAATTTCCAAGTTAAATTTTGTACCAGTAATTGATGTTGAGATGAATATCTAGCATATTAGTTTTCATAATTATAAAAATGGTGACACTGGAAAATAGTAATGAATAGAATATAGCATGAATCTAATTACTTTTCCAACAACTTCAGGAATATTTTATTTAAAGCAATTTTAAAATTGTGCTTTGACATGTTTCAAATTTCATCCATCTGCTTATATTTGATTTTTCTGGATGGATATATGAATATTAATAGCAACTTTTAAACAGGTGCTACAATTCTTCCCTTTGTGAAAAATATTTTATCACATGTGCAAGCCCTTGTTCAGTAATAACCTAATTTTGTCACTGTTTACTATCTGATCGTGCAAATGTCAATGACATCATTTATCCTATGGGTGGCATCTGGTACCAATGCCATTGAAATTTAAATGTATATATATGGCAAGAATTTTTGTAACAAACAGCAACCGCAATTGAGCACGGGGAATTTAGAATCTCAGAAATGGTAATTATCTTTCTATTTGTGACACAGATATGAGTATAGTAAAAACACATTTGTGTTTATACACATGCTACACATTTGTTTAATTATCTCCTCTAATGAATTCTTGATCATAAACAACCTTAGTGGTATCCTCCATCTACTGTTAAGTGCACTGAATCACAGATATGATTAGATTTCATAAATTTCATGCATTTTGTTCCAAATGAAAATAGTAAAGATACTCTAATTATCTGAATGTATGAATCTGACTATCCTGGCCTGAATTCTTGTTTTCTTTTCTTATGTTTTAAAGTTCAAAACGAAATATCTTTAAGTGCTCATCGCAGTCTCAATATCACTATGAACTTTACCTATTTTATCAAATATATCATTTGAAGCTATAGTCTAGTTATTTTCATATGGTTTCCTAGATGAAATTTATTATTTAGATTGTGCATTGGAGAGATTCCTAAAAAATACTATCTTAGCAACAACCTATGGAAGAATTTCGTGATTCCAAATAGTATAAAATAATTAGTTGAAAACTCAAATGTGAAGAAAAATCATAATTCATTTATACTTCCAAAGGAAACCCAGAGGGGTATTTTCATATAAAGTAAATGTTATACTTTATATGTAGATGTCCCCTCAAAGACTCATGTGCTCAAAAGTGAGGCTTTGGGGAGGTGATTGAATCATAGGTGTGTGATACTCACCAATGGATCAATCCTCTGGTGAGTTAATAGCTAAATATGATGCTGGTAGGTAAAGCCTGGTAGGAAGAGGTGGGTCACCGAGATGTGATCTGAAAGGACCTGCCTCCCTCTCTCTTCCTTTGATCTCCCTCTGCTTCCTGCCTGAAGTGCCCTGAGCTCTTTATCCTCTGCCACATCCATCACCTGGCACACTGCCTTGGAGCCAGCCGACTACGGATTGAGACCTCTACAGACTGTGAGCCAAAAAGAAACCTTTCTTCCTTAGAGTTGTGGTGCCAGGTATTGCATCTCAGCAACGAGAAACTAAGACACAACTACACTAGGATCAGAGGTCTCAAAAACCAGTCTGTTACTTTGCTCCAACCAGAACAATGCCCTGACTTCATCTGAGATTAAGGAACTGACACCATAAAACTATGAGAAGTTCAACACAAAGATTATGGATAATACTCTCACATATCTTCAGATTTAAGTGTGAGCAATGGAAATGCTTACTTAACATAAAAGTCTTCTTCTTCGACAATTTCATATGTCAAGATATTTGGAATATTTAGGATTATAATATCAAAACACATATAGTTCAGATCCCCGCCATCAATGAGCTTATAATCATTTCTTTTGAAAAAGCCAAAAGGTTTATAGTAGGAAAACAAGTAAGTTCTTATAGAAACTGCACATCTAGTAGCTTTTACCTTTAAATATATGTATACCTAAAAATAATAGAAAATAGAACTTAAAGAAATCTTTATAAATCACAAAATTTTATGATGTAGAATAAGATTTAGATAGTCCTTGGAAAGGTAACACATAAACTATAACCAATTAATATAAAACTAGTGTTTGGTGGAAAGAAGATTTCTCAAAGTATTAAGTCCATGTAGAAAAAATACTGAAGACTTTGTTTCCATTTTTTTCATAGGGATGGAGGAGTTGAAGGGAGGGCAGGGGAAGGGGGGGAAATAAGAACCAAGAGAGATTATGTAAAGGTGCAAATTTCCAGTGATGAATGTCATTATATTGTATACCTAAAATGTACCAATAAAATAAAATTTTTAAAAAGAAAAAAAACTGAAGACTCTTTTAAGATTTTTATTTGCAAACAATTTAAAAAATTTAACATTTCAATCATCACTTTCTAAAATTTGGAATAAATATGAAATCACCATTGGAACTTATAAATTCTGAAAGACGAGAGAGAAGGTAGTAAAGCTGGAGGATGACTGACAACTTTGGATCACTGTGATGATTGTATCAATTTCAGATTCTCTGCTAACAATAGATGCCTGATTGGACACCACTGGCTTTATTGGGAAGTGGACGGAATATAATACATCTTCCAGTGCATTAGTTGTTTGCGTTGACTGGATGAAAGACAAATTTCCCATGGAGGAGGGTCTGCATCCCATCACTGTTGCAATTACACTGAACACCAGTGGGATAATGCCCTGTTGCTTCCTAAGTCTGCTCCAAATGAGGAGAATTCTTCAAGTCCCTTGCTTCTAGAATTCTACATGATTTCTTTTTCAATAAATTGAAATCTGTTTCTACAAGTATACTTAATTCTAAATTAAATAATTGAGTCTGTAATGCATTGTAGGCTTTTAAATAGACATCTCCATCTTTCTTTTTCATTGTGAGTATTCAATAGTATTTAACAGCTGATAGCCCTACTGGCTCTGGAACATACAAACTGTGCATTATTTTCTAACCTTTTCTCTTGTATCTTAAATGATGGCATAAAGGAAAAAAATCACTCCAACAAAACGAATCACTTGTATTTCTCTGGGAGTAAAAGAAAATTTGTGAGCCCTTTGAGAATTGGAGACCATATCTTCTCTGTCACCAATTCATGACATTTTTACCCTAGTCTTCCATGAAAGTGTTCCTTCTAAGGGTAAATTAACCACACTATGTATTGAGTTAATTTATCATAGCATGCAGCATAAGCACCTTGTAAACAAATAAGGAATTGGCTTTTCTTTAAACTTTTATTTTACTCATCAATTCAATAAGATCAGTATTTAGCTGCTAGATGCTTGAGAACTATTTTTGAAAACAACAAAAAACCAATGATTGAGGCAGCTTTCTAAGTAATATTTTTTAACCATTTATCAAACATCTTTGCTCTGTTAGGCTTCACAAAATGACAAGACTATTTTACAGCCATAAATCTCATGGCCCTGTGCAGTTATGGCCTGCAACCAATGACAACTGGAGAGAACGTGGAGCTCTAATTGATTACAGCTGCTCATGCTAACATATCCTAACAGCACCCCAAGATGCTTAAATCGGTGTTCGCTCAACCTCTTCAGTACAGACCAAGGTGTGCTTCCTTTGATTTATAACTGGGTAAACTGAGGGAGCTGCAAGGTAGCCTGTGGGGTCTCTTCATGGCCCAGGACACGTGTGATCCAGTCCCCAAAATCTAATGATTGGTTTATGTGTTTGATTGCCATTCACTTGCTACATTCAGTGGTCAGGATGAAAGTAAAATGATAGTTATTTTCTGTGCTCCCTTGTCATTTCTAACCTGGTACAATGCTTTGCCTTCAAATTACAGGGAAGAGTTCTGTCCTTTGGAGGTTGCTATTAAAATATAGAATGGAACCATTATATTTTATTGGCTTAGCATTTTCCTGCACTGCCTATAAAAAGACATTACTTTAAAATCTCTCCCTAATTTCCACTTTCTTGGGGGCAGAGCTGACCTCAAGGAGTTTACTACTTGTCTGTTAGTTAAGACTAATTAATTTTGACTTTGTTGTTAGGGCATCTCTAATCTGAAGGTTCATCTTAAATAAATTCAAGAGGGGCCAGGGATTTAGCTCAGTGGTTCCGCCTCCTGCCCTGCAAGCGCAAGGACCCGAGTTCGATCCCTGGTACCAAGTAATGATAATAATAATAATTGAAGAAAAACAGTGTTCACACCAAGCACTGGACTGTTTGTAAATTTGTATGTTCAAACATCTTTTCTTTATGTGTACTTTGCGGGTCTTACTTGCAAGCACTTTTTGTGGATGTGAAATCAATTCATTTTTTGATAACTAAATGATTTTTATTACTGAACATTTTCTATAATGAGGCTGACTGTGCTTGTGCTGTTAGCTCATTTTCATACAAAAATGCAAGCCCAATTAAAGTCACCATGAAATATAAGAAACATTTTTTTCACTAATTATTATAACATTTTATAATGAAAAGACTAGCACTAAATAGAACATAAATAATTAGTCCACATTGATTTTAATTGTAGCATAATCTTGTAGCCATTTTTGGAACTTTAGAATAATCATTAGTTTTCCATCTATGGAGAGAGAATCTTGAGTTATGTTTTATTTTTCCCTAACAACATGATTCATTTTCAAGACAGATATTTAGAAAATACTGTTATAATTTATTAAAATTACCATAGTGAATTCATACTAATTTTTATAGTGAAATTATTGACATTATTCAAGCACTTCAGCACAAAGCAGTTTGAGTAGAGTATGATGATGTACACCTATAATTCCAGCACTCAAGAGGCTGAAGCAGGAGGATCTCTGTGAGTGCAAGGTCAAACTTGGATACACAATGGAGATCAACATAAGGAGACCCATTCTTCTCCAAAGGCTACATAAATAAATAAATAAACAAACAAAACACTTTTATATTAACCCAATCTTGTTCAAACTTTAATATCAATGAAAAGGTATTATTTATACAGTGCCCTATTTCAAGATAACAAATATATCAATATAGCTGGATAGCATTTTAATTTAAGTAGTACTCAAGATAACGCTGAACAATAAAAATTTTTATAAAGCCATCATTTTTTAATCTTAATTTTTCATTGTTTTTATTTAGATCCACTTGTATCTTACATCATAAGAAAAATTTATTTTTAGTCTTCCTCAGTATCACAGAAAAGCAAAAAATGACCTTTTGCTGCAAAGAAAAAAAACTGTTTCCCTTAACACCATAGATCACAGAGCTGAACCCTATTGGCCAGTGACCAAATCAAAATATGTTCCTTTCAGGGTTCAGAAAATAAAATAACTGCACTTATAGAATCCTTTATATCTAAACTTGGGATGAGAGTCACTAACGATAAAAGGAGCTAGGCTACAGGCTTATGCACAGTTGGCTCTGTCCTGAGCACAGTGGCACTGCTGTCACAGTTTACAATGGTTGAGATAAACACTTGTATCAGGAAGGTACAATATATGTACATTAGGACATATAAACTTTTTATGGCTCACACAAACTGGGGTGTGGCAAATTCAAACTCTGTGGGGCAGTCGGCAGCGTGAGAACCCAGAGAGTTGATACTGCAGACTAGATGCAGCCTGGAAACCTCAGTGTCTGAAAGGCCTTCGCCTGACTGCCTGAGGCCCACTCACATATCGGAAGGTAATTTGCTTTACTTACACATAACTGTTTCTAGACATCATTCACATATCTTCACAGGAACACCTTCACAGCAACACCAAGATTAGTGTTTGCTAAAATAACTGGACATCATAGCCTAGCCAAGTGGACACAAAAATTGAACATTAAAATTCTTCCTACTTGGCTACCTTGCACCAGCTACAGAGTTTTGGGCTCCATGCACTTTTTTAAATTTATGTTTTTCTTCAATTCCCCTCATATGTAAGGATTAGGGCTTTAAAAAATCTGTGTTAATAATTTTAGAATTATCTTCACTCCCTATTCTTTTCCCCCTGTATAAGCCTAGTAGGGGATTTTCTTGAGTAAACCTTGTAGAGTAGCACTTAAGAACAGAACACCATCATTTAAGCCAAAAGATTATTTCTGACCTGCATTATACACAATTGTGTTGACTGTAAAGAAATAATAGGATTTCAGTAGCGATGATGATGGGTTTGCTACTGTCTGGCCAACTTTAATTGAGTGAAATAGTTGGATAGCTATTTTTGGCATCGGTACACTTCCTGGTCTACATCAAAAAAATTTACTAAGTCATTACTTGGCCTTCCTTTCCATATATGTTCATACCCAGAATCATAACTTCACTTAGCTCTGTCATCCCTAACTGTATTCACAGTTAGAGCACTGACTAACATATGTGATTATGACTGTTGACCTATGTTTTACCCTGTTTTTTTGGAGGTGGTGACAATAATATTGATTATTGAGATGATTAAATAATACTTTTGAAAAATATGATACTTAAGTCTGACGCATAATACACAGTGTTAACTATTACAATTGCGGCGATACCTTTTCATTTTTATGACATCTTTATGGCGACATTTATTTAATTTCAGTGTGACACAATGGAATAAATATAGATTTGGTAACCAAACAGTTTTGCTAGCAATACTGGTTCTGCTATTTACTAGCTGTATGACCTTAGCCAGTTTACTTAACCTGGCTGGACCTCAAGTTGCCAATGTCCAAATTGAAGAAATTAAATCATTTAAGATGGTAGAGAATTAAGTAACAAAATGTAAAATCATTAGTATTTGCTGGTACAAGGTAGGTATGCAAAAACAAGCCACAAGATTATTAATATTTTAATAAATGATTGAATAAACAAGATAATTGGATCTTAGTTTGCACATTTACATATAAAGAATGACAATTTGACCTTGGATTTTGTTCCATTATACAAATGTAGTTCAACTGTCCTGAAAGACTCCATTACTTAATATCAACCAAGCAATGCCCTTTAAGTAAAGTTTAGATGAGAAATATAGTAAATAGAAATACTTTTCCAGCTCACATACCATTTTCTATTTCCTTAATCCCACGGTACATGCACAAAAAAATTTTCTGACACATGAATTTTGGTATAGGAGATGATTTTTCTTTTGGGGGGGTACCGGGGATTGAACTTGGGGTGGTATGCTTGTGAGGCTGGTGCCGGAACCACTGCGCTAAATCCCCAGCACAGGAGATGATTTTTTTTTAAAGCAAGTCCTGGCAATTGGAAGACTTTTTCTTTAAGCCTGCTTATTTCATTCCATTGGAGAATACGGAAACTTATTGCTAAGAAAAACTTTTTTTAAAGTTATCAAGTAATTTGGCACTATTAAAGCTATTTCTTTGATGGTGGGTTTGAGCAAGAATGAGCTTATAACGTAAGAATGCTGAAAATTCTGTTTTAATCACCCCAGTACTGTGAATTGGACCCAGGGCCTTCACACTGGCATGCATTCCAGCCATTCTTTATTTTTTGTTTTAACACAGGATATTGTTAACTCTAACTTGCCCAAGCTGGGCTCCAACTTGTGCTCCTCCTTCTTCAGCCTCTCAAAGCATTGAGATTGATTTACAGGTGTGTACACCATGGCTGGTTTCTTCTTTCTCCTTTCCACTTTGCTCTATGCACAGGAAACAATAGTTAGACTTTTGATTGACTGGGATGAATGCATGTTATCCTAAATCTAGGAATTATATTTCATTTTCTAAAAGTAAGAGCCCAAGAAATTTTCCCTCACTGTATTTCTACACTTTCTGGAATTAAACATTGCTCTTCATCAATGATTTGATCAGCCTTCAAAATAGCCAGTAAGGCATCTATACTTATTGTAAATTGTTATCTGTGGATTTAAAAAATTGTTTTGGTTTAAAGGGTCATATTGTTATAAAATGTTATTTGCCTTTTAAATGATTGACATTGCATAGAAATGCATGACACCATATTCTGAATTACTTTCTATTGCTCTGTTTTCTATAGATAAAAAGCCAAAATCCTAACAATTCTATTGGCATAGCTGACTGCATAATGTAAAAATAAATTATACTAACTTTTAACTAATAGCATCGAGATATACTTAAACATAGAAGTTTTTATATGTGCTTTTGACACTATTAATGGTCAATGATGAGTGGAAATATACTTTATTTCTATGAGTAATAAATATCAAAACTGTAACTTTAAAATTTCTATGCTTCATGACCTAGGTCAGAAAAGAGCAGGGAATAATAAAAATTGCTTTTACTATGGCATAATATAATGTGTACCATCTACTGCCTATTTAAAAATATCATATCCTAAATAGCTAAACTCTCAGGAAATTAGTCTTCCTGAAAAGTTTTTAATTTGTAAATTATCTGTGTGGGGGAGACTACTGCTATGAATAAGAGTTTTATTGAAAAAAATAAGAGAACTTTATTTTAAAATAGGATGAGCAACGGTTGTTTAACAATTATATAAACTCCTACTTTTAAATTACTTCAAAGACTTGTCTTTATGAAATTGTAAATTCATTTCATCCAGGGATTTTTCAAGCCACCACTCATAGTATATATTGGAGGGAGGGAGAGAGAGAGAGAGAGAGAGAGAGAGAGAGAGAGAGAGAGAGAGGTTACTATGAGTGAGATTACAATTAAATAATTTTCTGGAATTATTTCTAGAATAATTTTCTTGAACTAAAACAGTACTTGTTTGGTCTGACAATAGTATTTTATATAAAGTGTTTAAATTTGTGAACATAGAAGTAAATATTTGTAAAATAAATCCACTATTTGCATGAAATTTGAGTAGATTAAAATTGTCAAGCGACATGGTAAAACTGGAACTTCACAATATAAAAAGTTAAGTAGTATTTTACTGTATCATATTTTGTTAACTTGATGCCAATTGGAGGCCTTAAAAGGCTTTTCTTGGTTTTCATTAAGTTTATGGTATACTTTAGGTGTACAGTATAGTTACATTCATCATTGGGATCTTATACCTTTGCACCAGGTATCATGATTCTTATTTTTCTCCATTCCCCTGCCTTCCCTTCAACCCCTCAACTCCACCCTATTTACAAAGACTTTGTTTCCATTTTTTTCTTTTCTCTTCTTTCCTTTCCCATACCCTTCCCACTTCCCCTACTCCTTTAGACCTTTTCTTCCTATTTCACATTATCAATTATATATTTTGAATCTTATTAACACTTTTAGTTTTTCACATCAGAGAAACTATTCAGTATTTCCACGTGTGTCCTATTTTTTTCACTTAAGAGGATCACCTCAATGTGCATCCATTTAGCTATAAATGTCTCCAGTTTCTCATTCTTTATGGCTGAGTAGTACTCCATTTTATAGAAAAGTCACATTTTCTTTATCCAGTCTCCGGTTGATGGGCAATTGGGCTGTTTCCGAGTTTTAGCTATCACAAACTGTGCCGCTATAAACATAGGTGCACATATATCACTGTGGTATGATTCATTTAATTCTTTGGGGAAGATCCCCAGCAGGGGAATAGCGGGGTCAAATAGGTCTTCCAGTCCTAGTTCTTTGAGGTATCTCCATACTGATTTCCACAGTGGTTGTACCAGCCTGCACTCCCACCAGCAGTGGTGAAGGGATCCTCTTTCCCCACAGCCCTGCCAGCATTGGTTATTGGTTGATTTCATGATAGCAGCCATTCTTTCTGGAGTGAAGTGGAATCTCAGTGTTGTTTTCATTTGCATCTCTCGAATGACCAGTGATGTTGAACATTTTTTCATATATTTATTCATGGCTTTTACTTCCTTGAGAAATGTCTGTTCATTTCACATCCCCATTTTTGAATTGGGTCATTATATTTGAGGATCTGATTTTTTTGAATTCTTTATGTATTCTAGATAGTAGACCTTTGAGGAACAGCTGGTAAAATTTTCCCCCCACATTGTAGGTTGTCTCTTAGCTCTGTTAGTGGTTTCTCTTGCAGTGCAGAAGTTTTTAAATGAGATCCCAGTTGTTGATTCTTTGTGCTAGTTCCCATGCTACTGTGGGTTTGTTCATAAAGTTTTTTCCTATGCCAATGTCTTCAAGAGTTCTCCCTAACTTATTTTCCAGCAAGTTTAGTGTTTCTGTTTTAATATTTAGATTTTAGTCCACTTCAATTTTAGTTTAGTACATGGTGAAAGATAGGGGTCTCTTTTTAATCCTTGGCAGGTTGAAATGCAGTTTTTCCAACACCACTTATTGAAGAGGCTATCTTTCCTCCAGTGAGGATGATTGCCTCCTTTGTCAAAGATAAGGTAGCTGAGTATGTCTGGAGTTGTTTCTGCATCTTCTAATCTATTCCACTAATCCTCAGGTCTGTTTCTTTTCCAATATCATGCTATTTCTATCAAGTGGCTTTGTAGTATAGTTTCAAGTTGGGGATTATGATACCCTCTGCCATGTCTCTGTTGCCTGGAATTGCTTTTGCTATTCTAGGTCTCTTTTGGTTCCAAATGAATTTTTGGATTATTTTCCTCTAGTTCTGTGAAATATACTCTTGGTATTTCAGTCGTTGTTGCATTGAATCTGTATAGCAGTTTTGGAAGTATGGGCATTTTCACTATATTGGTTCTTTCTACCCAGGAGCAAGGAATGTCTTTCCATTTTCTTACATCCTCTTCAGTTTCTAAAAAAGCTTTTCTTGATAACTACAGTACAGTACTTATTTTTCATATTTCCTGAGGTAAAAATAATTTAAATTAGAAAGTATATATAAAGCATATATAGACATATATAAAAAAACAATATATATAAAAATATATAATATATATAAAACAAGGGAAAAAATAGAAGTGCTATACACTTTCATTTCAATTATGATAAAGGCTATTTTCCAAAATTGAAAAAAATTTTATAAAAGACATCGATTTCCTTCATTTTTATCAAAAGTTATAATCTATAAAATGAACACACTTCTCTGTGTTATTAAATATAGAAGTATAATAATTGTTTTATATAAAATCTTTCATGTAGAATCAGACCATAATATATAAAATATAATTCTACTTCATAAAAATGTGCAAACGACAGAGAAAAGTAAATATTTTATTATACAAATCCCCTATGTTTATGTATACATGCTTGGATTTCTTTCATAATCATGAAGGAAAGAGAAGTCTCACATTAATTCTATGAGATCCAAATACAATGATGCATCAGTTATGTTAAATCATCCTGGAGTAATCAAAGAATAAAAACTTATTTCTCACCCTAGTCACTGTTGAATCCAGGATTTGCAGAGGAGTTCTGCTAATTACGGGGCATGATGAGAGAGAAGCCATGACCTCAGACACCACCATTTGCTGAGCCAGATGGAGTGACAATTTGTACTTTTACATATAATTGCATGTTCTGGCCAGGAAGTCTTTATTCACTTCAAGGTCTAGTACTACCACTTTTTCCAACCACAAAATGTTCAGCAAATGCAATCTTGCTAAAGTCTTGGAAGTTACAGAGCCAGAAATGACGACCATCAAAAATGACTCCTATTGGTGGAAAGAATTATTAATTTGTTTCTTCATTCTTCTTGATATTACCTATATTCCTCCTTAAAAACATAAAAGTCACCTTTTTTACAAACCAGTGGCAATTCTCTAGCTATCAAGCCTTCCCCTTCATCACCAAGGCTTTAATTATTTAGAAAGAGTTGGAGAAACATACAAAGAAAGTCTGTCTTCACTAACCATCTGTGTTCTCATACATTTTTGGAAAGGCACAATATGTGGTGCAGATTCTCTCCCAAGTGGCATTTAGTCCAGTTGGGCAAGCAGGACACGTGAGAATATACCCTAAGTACCACAAACATCAGACAGGTTGGGATTCCTGGCTGGAAGAAGGATATTGAACAAAGCAGAAGATATAATTAATCTTATAGACAGACCCTAGTCTACTTTTTTGCAGTGGATATTTTGTCAAAAATTAGAAGTAAATGGCTTGTTCTAGTGAAGATAGTTTAAGTAGATCATTTTGAGTGAGATGGAGAACTCAGGAAGTCCAATAACAGCAAATTAATTCAGAAAGATCTAGGGACAACCATAAAAACAAAACTTCAACAAGGAATATGGATTTCATAATCCCTACAGAGTATTAAAGAAAGATATTCACAGACATGTAGAATCAAAAATGAGATACATTGTTGATATGCAACTATAGTCACTAAGTATGAAGTGGTTAATAAGCATCAAGTATGATATAATTTCCTTCCCTAAACTGCAATTCCAAAACAGCGATTTCATAGTTGCAGATCAGGACAAAACCTTACAGGCAGAAATGCCTTTTCCACTTACCTCTGAAATCTCCATAGTGCCTGATGTCGAAGGGAGGTAAATCCAATTCATTGCTGCGGGACCTCCATTGCCATGTGGTTACCCATTTTTTGCCATGATTTACAACTTACCATCCTATCATTATTACAGAATGAGATGGTAATTTAGTTTTTTAATACCCTTAAGCTGTAGGTTGAACATCCCCTATATTTTTATTGGATTTGCATTTTGAAAAGATACATAGTTATAAAGAATGTACATTTGGAAAATGATTTGAAATATAAAAAATACTATATCAAAAAATACTATATCAAAATGCTAAGTAGCCATTATTTTTCCTAATGTAAAAGAAAAATGTGGGTGAAGCTTCCTTGTTTAGTAGCCAATTAGCCAATTGAGAAAATTCAAAGTAAAGTAACAAAAAATATATTGAAAGGCTTTTATACTTGTATCATGAAATAAACTGTGAACCCATGATGTAACTTTTCTTTTGGTAGAACAAAGAAAAATGTTTAAATGTTCAAAAACCAGCTTCTATGTGTTCTTGACTTTTAGAATGCTCATACTCTAAAATACAAAATTTTATTATGATTTTTGGAAGGTTTGTTTTATGTTTATTAGTGTTTACAAGATGACAAGCAATTACCCAACATAAAATGAGCTTGCTTATCAATGTATTTCTTTTATTTTGGATCCCTATGTATAATCGCATGTGATCTAAAAAAGATACACATTTTATATTTTATTTCTTTATTTAAGATATTTGCATATACTTCAATTTCCATTATGAATGTTTCTTAAATTTTTTTTTTTTTTTTTTTTTTTTGGTACCGGGGATCAAACTCTGGTCCTTGAGCATGCGAGGCAGGTGGCAGAACCACTGAGCTAAATCCCCGGCCCTGTTTCTTAAAATATTTTATAAGTATTTTAGTCCTCCAAAATTCAACTGAATAAAATGATTTAAATAAATTTGATAAAGATAATTTTTATAACTTTCTTTTATAATTTTTGTAACTTTCTTTAACCTGAAAATGTCATGATGGCAAGTGATTTAACTAAATGCAAAAGCCACGATTCATTGAAGGCAGTGAGTCAGTAAGTTTGGAATCTCTCAGTTAAGACCTTTTTATATAGCTGTTCATTCCCTGCATGAAACTGCATTATGTAAGAAAATGCTTGCATGCAGTTCTGACTTTTAAAAATATTAAAGAAGATATTCTTTATGGCCTGGAGAGTTTGTAATGTCTCTTTATGTCTGATATTTTGAGCAGCAATGGAAAGCGAAGAAACTACAAGTCAAAATGGCAGAGTGAAATTTTAGGTTATTGTCATTTTTTGCAAAATCAACTCTCAACTGCTATTGCTAAGTTTTGTGCTAAGAATCTTACTCTAACTTTATTTTTGTTGGATTTTTAAATAACATGTTAAGATCATATTGTAAGACTTCCATTGGCTGTTAGCCAAAAATAATAAAATTCTGACCTGACCTGTCTCTCTTGAAAAGTAAAAAAAGATCTCAAGAGAATGCAATTTTAGATCTCACACATAATTTCCCATTCCTCTCCTATAAATCAGGATTCTGTAAAATATTGAGTTATACCATTCACATTTCTGCAGATACTAAAATTCCTCATTCATTTTCCAGTCTGCATTCTTTAAAAAAAGAGATGTTAATGGAGATTGTTAGAGTTGTGGTAGTCAAAAAGAATTGGCAGGATTTCGATTTGTAGAACTTGTTGACATCTTGCCAATTTCTTATAATACATGTTGCTAAGCAGAGCTGATATTCAGTCAGCATGTTCTAGCACAGCCAAACCAATTAAGATTTTGAATATTTCCATTACAGAAGGTAACTAACCACTACAGTAGGCCTTCTAGCATCCTCTCTCATACTCGAATTTAACAGCTGGCCACCTCTCCAGGATTCTTCAAATTTACAATTTTTCACCTACAATATGATGTTTAGCATTTATAAGGGATTTCAGGCCCCTTTTGTAGCTAGGATATGGATAGACAATTTTTTATCATTCTTGCCCCTTTCTAGCACTTATGGAATACTTTGCATATAATTCTTACTCCTAAGTATGATTCCAGGCATTTGCAATGTAAATAGAAATATGGAAAGGGGAACATAATAACTCAATGATGAAGCAACTGAGATATCTCACAGGGTTCCAATATTGCCCAAAGCTTGTGAATATCAACAATTTTCTTCCCTGTAAATAGTGGGTCTTAGCTCTATAATTCATAGAACTCTTCTTGATGGCTAGTTCCCAGAAGGTGGGGATGCAAGAATAATAGCTGGCCCTTTTGTTCAGAAAAACTGAACCAAGAAACTAACAACATTGAAAGAATTCTGTGGTAAGAGTTTGTTATATTAAATGCTCATTGAGGTGGACATGGAAACACAGTAGAAATGGGTTGCTGGTAATGCTAGGATATCATTTCGTTTGTTTATTCACTCAAAATATAATTCTTAAATATATGTTTGTATAGGAACAGAAACATAGAGGCAAACGAGAGATAGTGTCTTCCCTCCATATTGTCTAAAGCTTAGCAAGAAAAATTATAAAACAAATTGCACAATTCTGATAGATAACTAGCTCCTTTGAAATTTTAATATATTTATTCATTTCCCTATAAAATTTAGAGTCTTTATCATTATAATACTTCTTGGATACAATCAAGGCTTTAGGAGACAATGACATATTTCATATTTATTGATACTGTCTTTCTGCTAATTCATTCAAATAACACAATTGGCCTCCTAGAAATGAAATGTAAAACTTACTAAGTAAAATCAGCATTACGTTGTATCATTCATATTTGTCTTGTGGTTTTCTCCTAGTTAGTTAGGAATACTTTCCTCTGATCTGTATGGGGAGGTATGAGTTGAATAGCGCAAGGTGAAAGAGCAAGGGAAGACTTTTCCTACCAAATACTTACTCCATTACTTTATGGCTTATTTTTCCATATAGCCCACTTATAAATTTATTACTTTTAGTCCTAAACAACAAAAAACATTTATTCTCAAATTTAATTTTGTTTCAATATTAGTGGTGCATTCTAGTTTCCATTTAAAAAAAATAGAATGAAAGAGAAAAAATGATCTTGACTTCTTTTTTCTCTGGGGAGCATCAGGGAAGAAATAATTTATTGAGTGATTACACTGTGATGGATTCTGAAGCAAATGCTGAACATTTATTCCAAAGAACTCTCTGAGATGACATCACCTCTAATGTATTCTACTCGTTGAAGCTAAGAGGTATTAAGAGCTTGTTGAAGAGTTGAAGGCTGTTAAGTGGCACAGCTAGGATTCAAAGTCTGTCCTATTTCTCAAGACTTTTTCATTTTATTCTGTGAAGATATCCTGATACATGAAAGTCAATTTTTTCTGTATTCAGTAATATCTGTATGCATAAAAATAGTGTTTGTTTGGAAACAATCCTCTTCTTTACATACTCTTAGAACAGACTCCATTCTAGTTGAAGAGATGGTGGTGGATATTAAAACCATAGAATTGAGACAAACTTATAAAATTGTTGATGGGTGGCCATATATCCATGTAAACTCTTTCATTGATTATGAGCTCCTTGGGAAGGCAGCTGATCTGATGATTAAACAACTTTGTTTTGACTATAATTGTTATTTCCTCTGCAAGGAACCATGTAAAATATTAGTATGTGCCATAGGCTTTGCCAGTGATATTTCCAACCATCATAATTACCCCAAAATGAAAACCATTTTTTTATATAGAGAAACTGAGGATCCAGGGACCAAATTGATAAAAGCTGTCTATGTTAGTGCTAAAACTGAACTCAGTTCCCTTAAGCTACAATGCATATGTTTTCTTCATTAGGTGATTTACTACTTAATTACTAGAACACATCTAACTTCTTAAGCAAACATTTTCTCCAATATTTGAAAATAGAAAGAAATTTACTTTTTTATTTACTAGGCCAAATTTAGTTTTCTCAATATCTATGACTTGATCTGCAAGCCATCCTGAGCTATAGTCAACTTTGGACATGTAAAGGCACCATGGTTCCTCAAAAAGTGCCAGCCAGGACCTTCTAGAGTGTGGATGTTAAGTCTTAGTTCTATCTTAGCTTGTTTTGACAAGCCCTTGTCTCATTGTATCTTTGCAATAAAATGAATTCTCTATGTTTTCTTTTCCATTAATTAAGCAAAGTATCCCCAGACCCATATTTTGTTAGTTTGCTCATAAGTGTAGTCATTTAATCATTCTTCCTCTAAATTTTATCTTACTCTTCCAGGTTTGTTGTTGCCCATTTAGTGATTCAACTACTTCTTTTCATATTTGTAATACCTGAAAAACTAATATGTATGTGCTGTATTTCTTCAGCGTTTTAATTGAAAAAGTAAAGTCATGAATCCTAGACTCTAAGACAAGAGAAACTCCTAAAGGAGAAAATTCTTTGGCCATTTGGTAAGGAGAGTAAGAAGTTGGAGAATATTGATGACCCAGTCTTAATAAATATTTATTTTGGACTTCCTATGTACCAAGCAGTATCCTAGGTATTGGTACAACACCAAGAAACTAAATTATAAAACTCCTTTCCTCTGTGAGCTTACTTTCTAGTTAGAGTACACAGGCACTAAATAAATACAGGGCAGTAATGCAGAAGATATTAATAGTATTGTTTTTGTTTTTGTTTCTGGTACCAGGGATCGAACTCCGGTCCTTGCGCTTGCAAGGCAGGTGGCTGAACCACTGAGCTAAATCCCTGGCCTGATATTAATAGTATTGCTATGAGCAGAAATAAATGAGGAAACTGGACAGCAAGTGCCAGGGGTGGGAGGGGCTGCTATGGAAATTTTATCTCCTAAATTCTACACATAAGGCTCTATCATGCTTTTTATGGTGTACTGTAATTGGTTTAATGTTCTCTAAATCTTCCTTTAGATAAATTACTTCCAAGAAATTGTTCAATGTCTTACTTATTTAGACATTTCTATCGCCAAGCATAATGCCTAGCACATGATATTAACTAATTGAAATAAAATCACACAGTTAATATATGGAAAAGGAATTCAAGCCCAGGTTCTCTGGTTCCAGTTCTTGTACTTTACAAATTTTTGCCACATAGAACAGAAGCAGGCACCTTTCCATCTCCAATATCTCCAAATATCTTATAAGGAGTTTTCAGAAATTATAATTCCTATCATATTTAATGAAGAATGTTGCTCAGGTAGTAGCTGAAGCAAGGCAAATCAAAGTCTACCAAATGAACAAATTCAATTCATTCACTCAGAATAACATAATAGATATGTAATTGTTTCCAAAAGTTTGCATTTTGGTAGATTTGAGAACACTGTAATGAAAAACAGGAAGGAAAGGATGACATAGCTATCTATTCTATAACACTCAAAGTACTTGCTTCTTTCTCTAAGGAGGTGTAATTCTGGAGCATGGAGAACACCAGGCAGAGGCTGCACTAACAATTGATAAAATGTATAAATCCAAACAGGAATCAAGGAATCATCAGGGTCTTATTCATTGGTCATTCAGCAGTGGGGCTGATTTTAGTGATAATTCTACTACTCTGGCCAAGCTGCATGCAAGTTCTTAAAGGAAATAAAATGAATCAAGGGCAGTGATAAGCAGACGCTGCGGGAGACAGATTACACTATAGAAGTGACTAGCACCTGTCTACACTTATCTTTGCTCATTGCTCAATTTTTCCACCTCTGAATGAAGCAAAGTGGAGGATTATGAGGACGACCTTCTCAACCATGACACTGAGAAAATGGTTCAGTGGTATCGTTATACCTTAATTTTAAAATAAGGAACTTTGAGCCATCTTTTAGGATAGAAGAACTTTTGAATAAATATTCCATAATTACACACTTTGTATATGATTTTACTCTTAAGATTAACATTGTTTTTCATGAGAAACATTTAAATTATTTTATTGCAACATTCTTAATATCGTTCCTTTATTTCAAATGAAATGTCTAATTCATCCAAAGTGAAGACAACTGAAATTATGGTGGAAACTTCCAATTCATGTGATTGATGTTGCTACAGTTCAGAATTTCTCTTATAAATATTAAAGTCATCATAACATTTAAACCCATTTCCATTTCTCTAGTTTATGAGAAAAGATAAAATACATTAAGCCTTAAACATAATTAGTAGTTGTATTAATCAGCTTTCTCATCGCTAAGACACAATACCTGATACCCACAATTTAAAGGAGGAGAAATTCAATTTGACTGGTGGTTTGGGAAGATTCAGTCCATTTTCTGCTGATTCCAAGGAAGAAACTTCACTGTTTAAAGAAAGCCACTCAGGGCCGGGTATTTAGCTCACGCGCCTGCCTCTCAAGCTCAAGGTCCTGAGCTCGATCTCCGGTACCAAAAAAAAAAAAAGAAAAGAAAAGAAAAGAAAGAAAGAAAAGCCATTCAACCCATTGCAGCCAGAAAGCACAGAGAGAGAGGAGGAGTAGTGGACAAGAATACACCCTTCTAGGTCATACCCCAGTGATCCTCCTACTAAGAGACTCCACCTCCTAACAGCGCATTCAGCCATGAACTCTTCGCTGGATCAACCTACTGATGATGTACAGCTCCCATGAATCAATCAAAGAAGTTCCACCTCTGAATACATGAGACTTTTAGGGTACACTTCAGATTTAAACCACAACAATGGTCGTGTTTCATACTTTCTTTTCTACCAGAATGCTATGTAATTCAAAAGATAGTTCAGTCTGTGTAGCCAAGTTTTGAGTTGCTTTGTTTTTGAAATAGTACTGTGGTGGTATTTTGAAAGGCATAAAGGAAATCATAGGCAGAACATGAAATGTGGAGATATTGTAACCTTTTTCATAATAAAATACTCCTAAGTGAAACTTGAAGAGATTGGGGGAAACAGGATAGAAAACCAGGGAAGGTAATAAAGATGCATTTTGGGAATGGCTATTGGCCCTCGAAGAGGAGATGGTATGCAAACTGTCATACACTTCTCATGCATTGCACAGTCAGTCCAACCTTATTGAGTAACTCCTTACATTGTCCTACAAAGAAGGTTGCAGAAAGAAGGGAGAGTGAGAGTGGAGAGTAAAAATGATCAAAATGAAATAGATATATATATTATTCCCCAAGATGAATTATTATGTACAGCAAATATATCCTATTCAAAAAGAGAGTTGCAGGTGTGGAGCATTAGATGCAAAGGACACAGAGTAAGCAAGTGTGATGCTAGGAGTTCTGAGCATGGCACCATCTTTACTCACTTTAGCAGGTTATGTGGGTAGGTACAGTGAATGTGTCATTTGCCATTTACCTATTCACCCTAAGATCAATTGAAAACATAGATGTTTTAGAATACTATAATATTTTCTTAATTTTCAGAATTATAGTTTTGGGGGATAAAAATAGTACATACTATATAATATAGAAAGATTAAAATGTAAAAAACAAATCCAATATCTCACTACTCAAAATGAAGTCATTAAAATTTTGTATATGAATTGATGAGTTGATAGATATAAACATATAAAACTGGAGTCAGAGATATGATCTGGATGATGTTGATTATTCTAAAAGTAATATATAATTTCAATATAATTTTCCAATGTTTTAAACCTAGAAGTAGACAAATTTATTCAAAACATATAAAGAAGAATATAGGTCTTAAAATCCCTAAGCAATATAAAACTATCAATAATGACAGGATTGGCCATATTAGAAAGTGAAATATTTCATGAAGCCGTAGCAATTAACATGGTGATATATTTACAAATACATTTAAATATATGCTACTGGAGCAGATTAAAGGATTGAGAGATATCTAAGTATGTATGAAATCTCAGTATATAATAGTGAAGGTATTTAATAAATGTATAAAAAGTAGGTTATTTGATTTTCAATGAATTAAATCTAAAAGTAGTAAAGCAAACATTATTAGAATAAAATAGAATTTCTTAATGCTAAACTCATAAATTACAAAGACGATAAATGTTACTACCAAAATTTTTAATTTCAGGAAGTAAAGATACTTAAAGAAAAACTACAGTTATACATTACAAGTAATGAATTATCATCTATCTAATATTACATTATTACACATCAATAAGAATAAGACCAAAAGGCTGATATAAATTAGACAAAGGGTATAAAGAGAAGTACAGAAAACAAAAGCCAAATGACCAATATACACAGAAAAAGATCCATGTGCTTACTTTATATTTAAATTTTCTACTAGAGTTGTACCAGATTCTAAAATGATAGGGGAAAAAA
Source organism: Heterocephalus glaber (assembly GCF_053883595.1). Lineage (NCBI taxonomy): Eukaryota > Metazoa > Chordata > Mammalia > Rodentia > Bathyergidae > Heterocephalus > Heterocephalus glaber. The sequence continues at coordinate 32,705 of NW_028258220.1, read as the reverse complement.
AACCAAGAATGTCACAAAGCACAACTTAATGATGCAACTGCATCTTATCAAATTACTTAAAAGAAGATGCTCATCAATATCAAAATTCATTGACAAGAAATATGAAAATGCATTGACAAGGAAGTTCTCAAAAACTTGGGAGAGTAACTTAACAGCAAAGTTGAAGTTTTTCATACCCTGCAAACTCTCTTTTTAATTTCAGGTGTAGTTCTTCAGCTATTATTTTTTTGGTTCTTTTTAATTAAGAAATTTGTTGATTATTAAATGTACAGTTCCTCTTTTGGATGCATTTACTGATTCTTTTTTTCTTAAATTCTTTTATTGGAACATTTATACAACACAATTACATTTCTCATTGAGAACTTGTACCTTTACATGAGGCATCTTGGTTCTTCTTTTTAACCCATTCCTAGCCCTCCCTTCGCCCCCTCCACCCTTCCCTATTTACAAAGACTTTATTTCCATTTTTTCCATTTCTCATCATTTTTCTTTTCCCTTCTTTCCTTTCCCCTTCCCCTCCCACTACCCCTACCCCTTTGGACCTTTTCTTCCTATTTTGCATTATCGATTATTCATTCTAATCATTGGTACATTTTAGGTATACAATGTAATGACATTCCTCATTGGAAATTTGCACCTTTACATAATCTCTCTTGGTTCTTATTTTTCACCCTTGCCCAGCCCTCCATTCAACCCCTCCAGTCCTCCCTATTTACAAAGATTTTATTCCTATTTTCCATTTTCTCATATTAATTCCATTCCCTTCTTTCCTTACTCCTACCCCTCCCACTTCCTTCCCCTTTGCCCCTTTTCTTCCTATTTCACATTACCTATTATACACTTCACTCCTTATTTACACTTTCAGTTTCTTACACCAGAGAAACTATTCAGTATTTATACATGTGTGTCCTATTTATTTCACTTAAGAGTATTGCCTCAATGTGAATCCATTCAGCTATAAATGTCTCTAATGTCTCATTTTTTATGGCTGAGTAGTACTCCATTTTATAAAAAAACACATTTTCCTTATCCAGTCTCCAGTTGATGAGCATTTGGGCTGGTCCCAAGTTTTAGCTATCACAAACTGTGCTTCTATGAATATGGGTGCACATATTTCACTGTGTTATGATTCTTTTAATTCTTTGGAGAAGATACCCAGAAGGGGAATAGCTGGATCAAATGGGACTTCCAGTCCTAGTTCTTTGACGTATCTCCATACTCATTTCCATAGTGCTTGCACCAGTCTACACTCCCACCAGCAGTGGAGCAGGGTTCCTCTTTCCCCACAGCCCAGCCAGCATTGGTTATTGGTTGATTTTATAATAGCCATTCCCTCTGGAGTGAGGTGGAATCTCAGTATTGTTTTCATTTGCATCTCTCGAATGACCAGTGATGTTGAACATTTTTTCATGTATTTATTTGCTATTTCTACTTCTTTGAGAAATGTCGGTTCATGTCAGATTCCCATTTTCGGATTGAGTCTTTAAATTTGGGAGGTATGATCTTTTTAAGTTCTTTGTAGATTTGAGATAGTAGTCCTTTGTCTGAGGAAAAGCAGGTGAAGATTTTTTCGCACATTGTGGGTTGTGCCTTCACACTGCTGGTGGTTTCTCTGGGTGTGCAGAAGCTTTTTAATAAGAAGAGATCCCACTTGTTGATTGTTAGTGCTAGTTCACCACTGTCAACTGAGGTTTTCTTCATAAAATCTTTTCCTACACTGATGTCTTCAAGAGTTCTACCTAACCTCTGTTCCAACTGGTTCAGTGTTTCTGTTTTAATATTTAGATCTTTAATCCATTTTGATTTTAGTTGAGTGCATGGTGAGAGATACAGGTCTAGTTTTAATCTTTGGCAAGTTGAAGCCCAATTTTTCCAGCACCATTTATTAAAGGGGCTATCTTTCCTCCAGTGAGGGTGTTTGGCTCCTTTATCGAACATGAGATGGCTGAGTGTGTCTGGTGTTGTTTCTGCATCTTCTAATCTGTTCCACTGATCCTTGGGTCTGTTTCTTTGCCAGTACCATGCTGCTTTTATCACAGTAGCCTTGTAGTATCGTTGCTGGTTGGGGATTGTGATATCCCCTGCCATGTCTCTGGTACCTAGAATTGCTTTTGATATTCTGGGTCTCTTCTTGTTCCAAATGAATTGGTAGATTGTTTTCTCAAGGTCCATGAAGTATGCTGCTGGGATCTCAATTGGAATTGCATTGAATCTATATAGCAGTATTGCAAGTATGGCCATTTTCACTATATTAATCCTTCCTACCCAGGAGCAGGGGATGTCTGTCGATTTTCTGATATCATCTTCAATCTCTCTTTTCAGAGTGCCATAGTTTTCAGAGAAGAAGTCTTTGATTTCTTTTGTTAGGTTGATTCCTAGGTATTTCAGTTTTGTGGATGCTATTGTGAAAGGAATTATTTCCCCTATTTCTCTCTCAGTGAGTCTGTCATTGGTGTAGAGGAAAGCTATTGATTTTTGTGTGTTGATCTTGTAACCAGCTACTTGACTGAATTTGCTTATTACATCTAGAAGACTTTTGGTGGAGTTCTTGGGGTCTTCTGTATACAGTATCATGGCCTCTGCAAATAATGACAATTTGACTTCTTCATTTCCTATCTTTATTCCTTTTCTTTCTCTTGACTAATTGTCATGGCTAATGTTTCCATAGCTATATTAAACAAGAGTGGTGATAGTGGACATCCTTGTCTTGTTCCTGATGGTAGTGCAAAGGATTTCAGTATTTGACCATTTAGTATGATATTGGCTGTTGACTTTTCACAGATGACTTTTCTTAATTTGAGGTAGAGACCATCTATTCCATTTTTTAGGGATTTTATCATAAATGCATGTTGGATTTTGTCAAATGCTTTTTCTGCATCTATGGAGATAATCATATGCTTTTTGTCCTTGGCTCTATTGATATAGTGTGTTACATTGATTGTTTTGTGTATGTTGTATCATCCCTGCATTCCTGGGATGAATCCCACTTGGTCATGGTGTATGATCTTCTTTATGGTCTTCTGCATTCTATTTGCCAGTATTTTATTAAGGATTTTTGCATCTATGTTCATTAGGGAGATTGGCCTATAGTTCTCTTTTTTGGTTGGGTCTTTCTCTGCTTTGGGGATCAAGGTTACACTTGCTTCCAGGAATGAATTTGGGAGTACTGATTCCCTCTCAATTTCACTGAAGAGTTTAAAGAGTAATGGCAGCAGTTCCTCTCTAACTGTCTTGTAGAATTCAGCAGTGAAGCCATCAGGGCCCGGGCTTTTCTTAGTTGATAAGTTTTTAATTCCTTTTTCAATTTCATAGGTTGATATTGGGTTGTTTAGAATTTTTAGATCTTCTTCATACAACTTTACTAATTCATATTTATCTAGGAATCTGTCCATTTCTTCTGTGTTGTCCATCTTATTGGCGTATAGGTTATGGAAGTAGGTACTGATGATCCTCTGGATTTCTGCTGGGTCTGCTGTAATGTCACCCTTTTCATTCCTGATTGCATGGATTTGGGCCTTTTCTTTCCTTTTTCTGACAAGGTTGGCTAAAGGTTTGTCAATTTTGTTGATTCTTTCAAAGAACCAACTCTTAACTTCATTGGTTTTTTGTATCGTTCTCTTAGTCTTTACTGCATTGATTTCTCCTCTGATCTTTATAATTTCCTCCCTTGTATGAGCTTTGGGGTTGTCCTGCTCTTCTTTTTCTAGAAGCTTGATGTTCAGCATCAGGTTGTTTAATTGGGCTCGTTCTGTTTTCCTAACATGTGCATTCACTGCTATGAATTTCTCTCAAAAGCCTGCTTTCATTGTGTCCCATAGATTCTGATATGTGGTATTGCCATTGTCATTTAATTGAAGGAACTGTCTGATTTCTTCTTTAATTTCCTCTGTAACCTATTGGTTATTCAGAAGTGTCTTGTTCAATTTCCACATGTTTATGAAATTTTTTGAATTTCTTTTGCTATGGATCTCCAATTTCATCGCACTACAGTCTGATAATATACAGGGGATAACTTCAATTCCTTTGCACTTTCTTAAAAATGTTCTATGTGTGAGTATGTGGTCTATTTTGGAGAATGACTCATGTGCAGCTGAGAAGAATGTGTATTCTGATTTTGTAGGGTGGAAGACTCTGTAAACATCTGTTGAGTTCATTTGTTCAAGAGTTCAATTGAGTTCTAGTATTTCACTGCTTATTTTTAGTCTAGTTGATCTATCTATTAGTGACTATTGGGTGTTAAGGTCTCTGACTACAATCGTCTTAGTGCATATAAGATTTTCAAGTCCATTAGTATTTGTTTTATATAGTTGGGCACACTAGTGTTTGGTGCATAGATATTTATGATTGTCATATCTTCTTGGTTTGTTCCCTTTACAAGGATGTAGTGTCCTTCTTTATCTCTCTTAATCAGTGTTCGTTTGAAATCTACTTGATCTGCAAAGAGGATAGCTACTCCTGCTTTTTTTCGGGTTCCCATCACATGGAATATTGTTTTCCACCCTTTAACTTTCAGTCTATAAGTTTCCTTTTGCATTAAGTGTGTTTCTAGTATGCAGCATATTGTTGGATTTCGCTTCTTGACCCATTCTGCCAGGCTATTTTTTTGATTGGTGAATTGAGACCATGAATGTTGATGGTTATAACTGAAACATATTGGCTTATCATTGCCATGACTTTTCCTTTTTGTTGGGTTCTCCCCCTTTACATTTAATTTCTTGTCATGCCAGATGGGTTCTTTCTACTTTGCTTCCTGGGGTTGTGATCCTCAATGTCTGTTTCTAGGATATTGTGTAAAAATTTTGGAGTGCTGGTTTGGCATTCACGAAGTTCTTAAGGTGCTCTTTCTCATGAAAGTTTCTTATTTCTCCATCAATTTTGAAAGATAGTTTTGCAAGGTACATCAATGTGGGTTGGAGGCTGTTTTCTTTTAGGGCTTGGAATACATCACTCCAAGCTCTTCTTGCCTTGGGGCTTTGTGTTGAGAAGTCTGCTGTGATTCTGATGGGCTTTCCTTTGTTTGTGATTTGTTTCTTTTCTCTAACTGCTTGTAGAACTTTGTTCTTCTGTTGAGTTTCTGAAATCTTAACAATTATATGCCTGTGTGTAGATTTTTTTTGATCAAGGCTATTTGGAGTCTTATATGCCTCACTTATCTATATGTCAAGTTCTTTTCCCCTGCTTGGGAAGTTTTCTGCCATTACTTCTGTGAAGACATTTTTTATGTCATCTGCACTCTCTCCTGTTTCTTCATTGACTCCAATCAGTCTTATGTTATTCTTCTTTGCACCGTCTAGCAGCTGCTGGGTTGATTTATTGTGTTCCCTTACAATTTTAAAGCAATTTTTCTTTTCCTGGTCACTAATTGCAATCTTACCTTCTATATCTGAAATTCTGTCCTCACTTTGGCTCATTCTGCTGTGTAGACTTTCAATGGAGTTTTTCTGTACTGGAAATCTATTTGCATCTCTTTTATGGATTCCATTTGTTTCCTATGTTGGGATTGCATCATGTTCCTGAGCTCCCCTCTAGATTTATTAATCATGTCTTGCACTAGGAGCACAATTTCTCCTGTTATCTGAGAAATTATTTCTGATTTCATTTTTTCCAGATCCCCTTTTGTTGCCAGTTCAGTGGGTCCAGGTGGCTGAGTATCAGAGTGGTCAATCTCATTTCCCTTTGAGGTTGCTGTAGGTGATCTGGAAGTCTGGTTTTGAGACTTATTTACGTGTTTTCTCATTTTGATGGGGGGGCCAGTTTGTGTGCTGATGGCACCCACGTGGCTCACCTCCCCTGAGCTGAGAGGGGTGTGACAGGGTCAGAGAATGGTGGTAGGGATGATGGCCCAGAAGCCCCTTCCTCTGGGCTGGGAATCTCTTCAGTTATTTTGAATGCAGAGACACTGTCAAATATATGTATTGCAACCTTAATTAGAATAATGAGAATTTGGAATAACTCTAGTGCTCAGAATCAAGAACATGAATTATCTCATTAAAACTTTATTAAATGCCTATTACTTGCTATACTTTGCAATTGACATTTGCAAATCATTGAATGAAACACAAACATCCATTACTCTATAAATTGTGATATATCCATATAATATTGTACTATAAAATATTATGCATGAAGAAGCTTAATAATATAACAAGGGTAGAACTTCAAGAATATAACGTTGAGTGAAAGAAGATGTTACAGAATATTTCGTGTTATAGCTGTCCTTCTATATCCATGGGTGATTGCTTCTAGGATCTCTCTTGGCTAGCAAAATCCAGAAATGTTCAAGTCTTTTCTGTAATATGGTACAATATTTACAAATAATATGCACACATTCTTCTGTATCTTTTAAAATATCTTTACATGTAATATCTGTATTAGCTTTTTTGTCACTGTAACCAAATACCAGAGAAAAACAACTTTGAGGACTTAAGATTTATTTTGCCTCACATTTTCAGAGGTTCAGTCCATGGTCAACTAGCTCCTTGGCTTTTAGGTCTATGATGAGGCAGAAACATCATGCCAGAAGAATACAGCAAGGGAAAATTTTTCTCTATGGCAGCCAAGAAGCAGAGAGGGAGGGAAAGAGCCAGAGAGTAGGGGATCAGAAGCAAGATATGGTTCCTAGGGTCATCCCCTCCCTCATGAACCAAGCCCTTGAAGTAGTCCCAACCTTTTAAGTTTCCATTACCTTCCAATGATGCCATCAAACTATAATCTCATTAATGAATTAATCCAGTGACATTAGAGCACTTATGATACAGTCACTTTATGAAATCCTCACCTATGAATATAGGAGACTTTTCAGAGATATTTAAGAGCCAAACCATAAGAATACCTAATACAATATTACTCTTATACAAATATCTGTTGTAAGATTTAGAGAATAATGATAAGAAAAAAAGGCCTGTATATGTTTGGCACAGATGTAATTATCATTGCAATAATTTGACTTTTGGTAGGTTGAATCTATGAATGTAAAATCTGTATTTCAAAATTTAAGGAATATTTAAAAACATAGACATGGAATTCGATATAATTCATATATAAATGTTTTCAACTTATGTAAAATTATCTTTTCAATAGAGATTCATTTAAAAATAATGGTAACATTTTGAGAAAAAAAAAGATTAGTGAGGAATACAAGAATACATAATTTTATCATTAAGGTTTTGTTTATATAGGAAAATAATATATTGACATAATTACAAATCTTCTGATGTTTTGGTACATTACATACACTTGGTTGTTATAAAAGATATATCAAAAATAATCATTCAATATCTAGGATGGTAAAGTAGCTTAGATATTTCATTTTGTGCCAAGATAAGCACTTTAAACATTTCAACTAGATCTCTATGCCAATAGACAGGAAGAGGAAAGGAAAATGGAGGACATAGTTCTTTTCATTAATGGTACAATGTAGAAACTGCACATATCACTTCTATCATTACCTTATTTGCTAGAATACAGGCTCATGACCATCATAGCAGTAAAAGAAATTGGATATTGTTTTCTTTAATTGGGTTTTTATGTGCCTGAGGTAATTCTTTTATTATTACACTGGAAATGGAAGGGAAAAAAAAGGAATTGAGATGTGTTATGTACTTGTACCAGCTTCCCAGAAGGAGTGTGGTTATTATATATTCCACACACATAGTAAGAAAAATTTGAAAAAATTGAATTGGAGAATATTTATTAGGGAACAACTGCCAATTTCTACCATAGATACTTGTGCTCATGTCTGCTATTTTTCAATATTCTGTATAATTTTTCTTTGTAGACAGTCATATTATTTGAGAATAGATGCAGGTGACATCTTTTTTTCTAATCTTTATATTTGTTTTGTTTGGTTTTGTTTTTTGGTTTTGCTTTTACTTTGGTCAGGACTCAATAATAATGTTCAATAGGACCAGGAATGATGGATAGACTTTTCATTCACCTCCTTCTCCTGAAACATAAAATTATTATCAATTAATTAATTTTAGTATAATTTTAAGAGATTACTGTATTCTTCTGAAAAGGTCAAAGAAAGATGGGACAAGAATATAAGCTGGAGAAAAGTGAACAGATGATCACAAAATTTCCAGCAAACAACAACTAGTTTGGATCAAAGAATAATTGATGGGGATGATGGAAACACTTGCTTAGTTTCAAAAAGATTTCAACCAGCATAGAAAGAAAAGCTTGATTTCGAGATATATTTTGAAGACAGAGACAATGCTATTTGCTAATGAATTGTTTTATAGTGTACATATATAAAGTATAATGAAAAAGTAAGAATAATCAATGACTCTTTGGCTTGTGGCTTAAATAAAATTAAAATTTAAACTATTAACTGAGATGATATGAGAAGATTCACAAGGCAAGTCAGGAGGCAGAAATGACAAATTATATTTTGGCCAAGCTTCATTGAGACAACTATTAGAAATTTAAATAGAGGTGATAAATCAGAATTTGGAAAATGATGTTTGCCACTTAGAAGCAATTTTTTGGTTGTCATATAAAATTTAAGTGTTTGTATATGGATAGTATTTAAAGATGTAAACCTGAATAGAAGCATCATGGGGTGAATATAGCAAAAAATAATAAAAGTCTGAATTTAGAGGTCTAGATGAAAAAAGGAAAATTCAATGTCTGTGAATATAAGGCTCCAGTAGTGTAGGACAAAAAATAGAGAAAGTGGGTCTTGAAAATTTGACTAAGCATAGAAAATTCTGCTTAGAGTTTGAATAAAATAAAAGTTGAAATCAGACCTTTACATTTCATCTAATGGGAGTTATATCCTACTTGCTAAATACATTCATAATGGAATAAAGAAAATGATAGCTTGATTAACTTCAGGTAAGAAGATGGAGGAGAGTTGGAAAGTACACAAAGAAAGAAGGAATTTTCCAATACAGTAAAAATGAAAAAGTTGTAAAATGAAATCACATGTTGAGACAAGAGTTTTTTATTTTCCTTTTTAATAAATGGAGATTTTTCTATGTTTGTATGATAATAGAAATGATACAGTAGAAAACTTGACAGGTTAGAGAATAAACCTCAAAGCAATGAATTTAACAAGGACTCAGAGCAGATTGCATAGGCATTAGTCAGGTACATAATATAATATTAACTCATCAGAGGTAGAGAGGGTTAAATAGGGAGGGAATGTATGAAAGGAAGTAATTGTTTGGTAGATGCTGTCTCATCTCTTGATCACACCTTCTCTCTCTCTTCTACCTGAAGAATATTTCCTTGGTTTGAATGTTCCCTCCACAACTCATCTTGGAATTTAATTACTATTTTAAAGGAATTAATAAGCAAGCGGGCCTTTACAAAATGGCCAAGCTCTAAGGCCTTTATCTTTATGAAGACATTAATGCCATCATTGTGGAAGTGAGTTAGTTATCACAGGAATGGTTTGCGAATAAAAGGGGAGTTCAGCTCCTCCCTCTCTTGTTCTATCTGACCAGCATGGTTGCTTCCCCTTCTGCCATGTTATGACCGTCAAATGCCACTTTCATGCTCTTGAATTCTATTTAGAACTACGAGTTGACTAAACTTCTGTCATATGTTTTAACAGCAACAGCAAGTGGACTAAGGCACTAATTATTACTCTTTCACCTGGTTTCCATTAAGTTTATTGGTGTACTATTCAGCCATAAAGAATGAGAAGCTCAAGACATTTATAGCTAAATGGATGCACATTGAGGCCATACTCTTAAGTGAAATAAATAGGACACACATGTGTAAATACCAAATAGTTTCTCTAGTGTGAGAAACTGAAAACATAAATAAGGTTCAAAATGTATAACTGATAATGTGAAATAGGAAGACAAGGCCTGAAGGAATTGAGGAAGTGGGAAGGGGTAGGGGAAAGGAAAGAAGGCAAAAGAAAAAAATATGAGAAAAGGAAAAAACGGAAACAAAGACTCTTTCACTTTTAATAATCATTGCTCGTTTTCCTGTATAGTGTTACTACCAAGTATGCAAATTTAAACAATATAATTTACTTTTACCTGTTTTTGAATTTTATATAAAAGGAATTAGTGGCATTTCCTTGAATTGTTTCCTTAAAGCTAATGTTAAGCTTTAGTTTTTCAATTGTCATTCATCTTTTCCATGGCTATAGCTTTTTAATTATTACCTCTATGCAATAGGCAAATGGGAAAACAGACGTGTTTTATGTCGATGAATATATTAAAGCTTTAATCTAAGAATGACGAAAATGGGAGATAATGCATTTGTGTGCCAGAGTGTACATCAGTGTTAAAGCAAGTGTTTAGCATCCATGAGGCCCTGGGTTCAAGTTCCAGTAATAAAAATAAAATATTTCAATTTTTAAAATAATAAAAAACGTTTTATTTACAAAAATAGCATACTATTCCATTAAAAGCACAAAGAATACTATAACCTCATAAAAATACAGCTACAAGGACCATAATATGTATATCAGAAGTATAGAATAATGATATATGCTTTATTCCTTCTTTCCCCAATTTAATTGGCACTAATGAGAAGATATTTGTTTTTCAAAGGCATTTAAATAGCTTGAAAAAATTTTTGGAATACAGTAAGCAATTTAGATTAATTCTCATAGCAAAAACTTCATATTATAATAATCAGTCAATGTTTTCAGTACTATACGTTGGAAACAATTCACCAAAATGTCCAACTTGCATTAACAAGAATATAATGAAAGTAGCTGTGAGGGCAGAATAACCCTCTGCATGAGTAGCTGACATTTTTTGTGTGTGATATTCAAATATATAATCAATTTTGTTTCTTCTCAAATTTACTGCAGTGGGTTTTTATGTGTAAATAAGATGGATGCAATGCAATGAACACATTTATAGCAATCATTTGTCTAGTCACTAAAACATATCTTCCTGAACCTTCTCTGAATGCAGAGACATAATTTGCATATGAAAGGTGCATTAGAAACTTAGAAAGCAAAATAATATTCATTTTCTAATAAATAAAATATTCCTTTTACTAAAGCCTTTTTCCTCTCTAAATTCAGAAAAAATATATGGTGATCATAAGTCCTCTGAAAACTCTGTAGACTTTTAAGTTGTTGCTTTTATTAATTTGTTTCTAAGTAGTAACTGGGTTTGGAAATGAGGAGGGAAGTCATAAGTCAAATATAAGATGTTCAATGTAAATTAGAACATACCTGAACCAGAGAAGGTACCTACATTTACTACTCACCAACAGAACAATGATAATTGCATTAAGAACATACTATATAGAATACAGTAAGTGCCAGGTACCTCACTAAGTGTTGTATGTGCATTATAAAATTTAACCTTAATACATAGGTGAGGACTTATTTTATCATATCCACTAGCACAGATGTAGAAACGGAGGTCTGTCTCTCACAGCCAGGACTCAGTGATATTCCATGGCCGGTATGGAGGACTCTTTATACATGTTCATGATGGCATCTTACTACTGCTCCACACTAGTCACCTTATGCTGTGTCTCCAAGACACACCAAGTTCTTTGCTGTCACTAGGCATCCCTTCATAACGGATCAATTTTTAAGAGTTTATAATTATTAGTGTACATTAATTATACAAACTTACATGTTTCCTTATGACATTTCTGTGCATGCATATAATGGATTTACAATGCCCAGCAGGTTCCACATCTTCTCTAATTTTCCCAAATGAATCTAGCAAATATTGATCTCTCCTACTCTTACCTCTTCAACAATTAGCCAGTAGTAGCTCACCAGCCAGTTTAGCTCCAATATTTTAATGTATTCATTCTTTTCTTCTAACTGAATAATAATTCACTTGATAGAAAAGGTGTTTATTGTTCAACTTTTATAGTCTTAAATATAACATTGCCCATTTCAAATATATTCACCAAGTATTCATTATTTTCCACTTCCTGACTCCACACTATAGCCATCTCAAAACATAAAACTTATTACAACATAATCTCAAGTGCTTGGAACCTACTATAGGAAATCTTCACAAAAAACAAATACTATGTGTGACACTTTATGATACAGGTTCTTCCAGATGTATGCATGGTGTCATTTGATCCCTTACTCTGAGATTTATCTGGCAACTATTGATCTCTCCCTCCTCTTAATCTTCCCCATGGAAAGGTTACATTGAAAAAGGACACGCTGGACCCTGAACTCAAATTCAGTGGTACTGTGAGAAGTAGAACCTGGGTTCTTTGGGCTCTAGGTCCATTACTATCAGTTAAAAACTAGACCCCTAATAAAGGATGTTACAGGTTTATTCTTAAAGAACCAAATGCTAACAGCTTGGCTGCCAGCCTGTCACAGAGTTATTAGGAGGTGATGGAACCTCTTAAAAGGAAGTTAGGCCATTTGGGATATGCCTTGAAGGGATATTGAGAATCTGGCCCCTTCCTCTTTTTCTCTTTGTTTCTCAGAAACCATGAAGGAAACATTCCTCCTCCACCATGTGCTGCCTGCCATAATATGCTGTCCTTGCTACAGGCCCAAACCAATGGAGTCAAGTGTCCATGGAGTGCAGACTCAGAAACCAGGTCAATAAACCTTTGCTTCTTTTAAGTTGACTTTCTCAGGTATTTTCTCATAGTGATAAAAAGGTATTTTTTCATAGCTAGCATAAAGGACCTAAACACAATCTGAGTATAAAGGACACATTTATTGAATTATTAATTTCCAGAAACTAAGTTACTGAAGATACAGTGGTTGTTGCAGTTTGGATTTTCCCAATACAAGGCACTGAGACAAGGAAATGCTAAGAAGTACTCTACTTAGTAGAAACCACAGGAATCACAAGAAGAAGAAAAAAGTAGAAAAGTGAGAGGAAAATGGGAAAAAATATAAGGAGGAAATTGGTCTTGATTCTGTTAGAGATACTCAGAGAAACTCTGAAAAAATATCAAGATTCAGGGGAGAGTGTGGCTTAAAGACCATCTCTTACCTGCTTTTGGTTGAGGATTGCATAATGGGGAAGGACTATCATCTGCTATCTATTTTTAGTGGCCTTTTTCAGGGAGGTAGGAAAATGCAGGCCCTTGAGGTGGTAAGAAGTCAGCCTTCCAGGAAACTTTATTCCACAGCTACAGATGATCTCGGGAGGAAGAGAAGATATCAAGCAGGCCATCACCACTATCTGTGTAGAGATAATTATGACAAACATATTTGTTCATGGGCTTTGCCTTCTTGGAAGGGACATTCTCAGATAAGAAGTCCTCTAGTGTTGATTCTGGAGAGGAGGTTTACCATCCATCACCATCACTGGCAGACACAGGACATGCACATGCACTGTTTTTACCACACCTCTATGAATAATTTAAATGTTTCATGCTCATGTGTCAAGGATAAATTTGCTTTAGCACCCACATAATGATTCTAGAAGTAAATGTGCGGGCTCATCTTGAGAAGCAGCACTTCATGTTCTCTCTAGTCACATTTTCAGCCAAAAACACTATCAATGAAAAATCACTCTCACAAATACCAGGACCAGAAATGAGTTCGAAAAAAGTGTTACATTAATGTAGATTGGCCACAAAACAATCCTGACAACTAATAAAGATATTCTCTTACAAGAAAGTTATTGGTCACGTGTTTTTATATTTAGGAAGTCCAATGGAGGTAGAGGTAGAGATGCACTAGCCAGACTTCCCATTGAGAAAGGTCTTGGTAGTCAGTCATTGTGTGGAGCTGTGAGATAATGTCTAGCTATCTCCTCCTTTGGTAGTGGATGGTATGTCTGTTTCAGCTGCAGAGAGCCACCATGTCTACAATTGAGCCCTCCTCAGGGCAGCCCCAGCCAGTAACCAAGGAAAGCAGGTAGGAGCCAGATGTAAAGGGCCATTCCCCATGAGAAAACACTGATAGTCAAAACTTGGTCTCGTCTGAGCCTGGCTTTGTTGAGTCTGATCACAGTTTGACTTCTCCTTCTGATCAAAATTGCTTCTATCTCATTCCTTCCATTGTTACTGATCTCTAATAATGTCTCCTACCCTACACTTCATTTCAGCATCTGCTTCTAGAGAATCCAAACTATATGAAGAAATGTGGGGAGACCTAATATTTAAAATGAATCAAGTTATTCATAGATTGCCATAGCTATAAGGAATTTAAAAAATAATCCTAGGCCAATGTTTTGATTTAAAATTTGAAGAGGTCAAGTGAGCTGCCCCCAAGTGGCAGAGACTTCAACAAGAATTAGTATTCCATTTCAAGTGAGAGAATACATTTACATTATTGTGATTCCTAAATGTGGGTTTCCACATAGTGGGAAAGAAGGTTAATGACAACCAAAGAAATATGATCAAGATGCATTTAATCAATTTTAGAAATACTTGAAGTATTACTGCATATTACACTTCTTATACTAGATTGTGTGTGTGTGTGTGTGTATGTGTGTGTGTGTGTGTCCAAGGAGTGTACAAATATGCTTGGGATCTCGGCACTGTGCTACATCCCCAGGCTTCACAACCCTCCAACTTTTTAATGAACAGGGTTTCTCTAAGTTACTATTTTTGCCCAGACTGACCTCAAGCATGTGCTTCTCCTGGCTCAGCTTCCCAAAGTGCTTTATACTAGATTATTTTGAAGTGATGAAACTAGGGCTCAGAGATTTTCAGTATTTGTTTCTATAATTTACACTATTAGTAATTGCTATTGTCACAGGTTTAATCAACTACTAGATGAGAGTATTTGGGGGAAATAATGAATTCACAGCTATAGAAGCATATCCAGGTTTTATCTTTTCCACTTTTGTACCTACCAATCTGACTTCCAACTGCCAATGACTGATGAGTATGGTATGTGTTTCAGATTATAATCTTGGTTGGGGATTTAGCTCAGTGGTTCCTCCACCTACCTTTCAAGTGGAAGGTCCGGAGTTCGATCCCCAGTACCAAAAAAAGAAAAACAGATTATGATCTTGAACTTTAAGACTGGCTTCAAGAGTTTTGCTAGCTGATGAAAATGATGACAAAACCTCCATTGTTTGCTTTTTTTTTCCTCTTTTGTTTCACAATTTCTCCAAAATAAACAACTTGCAAGATTCCTTTTAAAACAACTAAAATATCTCAATAGCTTGATTTGAGAATTTGTAAAAAGGGAATACATAAACTCTACCAAAATTTAATTTAATTTCAAAAAAGTCATTTTATTTCTGAAAAATACATTATAGTATTTTCTATTTCTTTTTAATTAGCCCTTTGGATTCATAGGGTAATGATTTATCTTCTCTCTGGGTAAAATTATGTGTTTAGTCTACTAAAAATGACCAAATATTCTCCACGTTAATATTGTTAATTCATTTTATTTATACATATATTTCCCAGACTTCTATTTTGCAGTTCTTTGATAAGAAGTATGTCACAAATGAACATGCCTTTGGACAGCTTTGAAATCTTGGACAAAAATCAATCAAACTGACTCTAAAACTGGCCAAAACTAAATTAAAAAATGAAAAGGAAATTTTAAATTATTTTATACAGATTATTTGATAATAAATTAACTGAAATCCTGAAAAAAATGTTTCAAAATAAGACAATAAGCTTTATCTTGTATTTCCAAAAATGTTTCATCTGCACATGCAAAAATGGAAACATATCAAATAGACTGTCACATACACAAACACACACACACATACACACACACTCAAAATAACAAAGCCATATGATCCTGGAACTACAAATAGATAACACATTTTTTGGCTGATTAATCTCAAATTCAAGTGTTTTGTCTGGGCTTTGAAATTGAACTGTAATACAATAATGTAGCCCAAAATACATTTTGGATTCAATTTGGTAATTCCTTGTCTTGTTAATTAGCGGTAAGATTTTGAATTCCTATTTAAAAATCAGTCTTCATAAATGCCTAAGCCTCAATTGTATATGCAAATTCCACACATTTTTGTACTGCTTGGAATAACTGCATATGCAAACAGGTAATTTGACAGTTAATGATTCATTTGCACATGAAAACCTACAATTTTAACATACAGATGCCAATTGGTGGATGTACATAATATTCCATGTGGACACTGTTTGCCAGGTCTCTTTTTTTCTCTTTTTAAAGAAACCAATCCTCAGACAATACTTTCTTTTTCACTTTCATTAAGGAAAATGTATTAATAGTCCAGTAATATTAAGGTAGGAAAATATTTTAAAATTATAAATATCTTTGAAAAACTGTTTTATGCCTAAATTTTTATTCAAGAAACATTTGGACATTTGAGTCCCAAACCTAGAGCATATACTGTGTATATTCATGTGATGCCTGCATATGTTTGATTAGAAATATGAAATCATAATGCTGCTGAGTCTTTATTTATCATCTTAACACTTTTCAACCTGAAAGAACATAAAAGCTTTTTTCTTTAAAAGACCAATATTTAAAGGGTGTTGATTTATGTAGATCAATAATTTATCAACTTGCTGTCCTTCCTTGCTGCCAGCCAGATGCTTCTCCCTTTGCTCGGCCAGACAATATCAGCTGCAACACATAATGGCCTCTGCTTCATGTAGAAATAAGATCATAAATATTTTAAAAATCCTGCTACAGGAAGTAAGGAGAGTTAGTGTGGGGTTAAAAGATTTTACTGGTTTATTGTGAGAGTAGAACAAGTCTACATATTTTATGGGTTGGTTTTATCAGAAGTGGAGGCAGGGACATATCTTAGCCTGATTTTTATCTCCTAACAAGACTGACAGACCAAAGTCTTTTCATAGCAATTTATTGAAAACATCTGGTGAAGCTTTCTAGGGGATGAACACACTGCAGAGTGTTCCTCTGGTATCAGTTGGTATGGCAACCAGTAAAAGACTATTCAACATCAGTAGGTTTCAAAAAGGTTGAGGCCCAGTTGAAAATCCATTTGGGCGCCTACCTGCAAAATTCTTTTGAAAATGAACTAAATCTTTTCTTAGGGCTCTAGAGACTGAACCAATATGTACAACTGTGGCTACTTCAATCTTAAATAATTTTCAAAACATGGGATTAATGATTCCAGTCACCAGAGGTATTACAGAAAATAGGGATTTACTGGCACTGCGCTGGAGAGGATATGAGTTGAAATATGGTTGTTGTTTCTCTTTGTGTCTTATCATACAGGAAACAAAGTGCTATTTTGAAATGTCTATAAATTTTAAGTTAAGATGGTCAAATAAATGAAAGAAAATCTTTACACATTATTTTTAAAGAGTAAAAAACTAAATAGGATATTTGATGACTTAAGTAAAAAACAGATATAGAATATTTATATTAATATACAGGATTTTTTTAAAAAGTCAGCATTTTATACTAGAATATTCTAGATCAATTACTTTTTATATCTAGTGTAAGCCAGTTTATACATATATTTTGATATGAGTAATTACAATTATTTTAAAGTCAAACATTAAGAAGGGTTTATGGAAGCATAATTATATATATATATAATTATATATATATAAATTACAACTAAACTAATGTAACTTTAACCAAAATGAAAACATTCCATGATATTTTGCCCAAATATGTGTTATATCCCATGGCAGATTTCCAGCCAGAATTCTAAAGTGAAATAAAGGGAAAAAGAAAGAGTTGTTTAAAACTATATTTTAAAAATTTTAAAACATGAGGAAAATAAATCATACACATTACATCATTGCCCTGACCATGAGTTAAGACTCAAGCATTTTATTAAATTTCCATTCAAAAGAGGATATCATCATACTTAACTTTTAAATAAAGAACTTACTTAAAATTCAATTAATAATATTGCTTTTGAATAATCAAACATTCAGCACTCCATAAAACTTATGCACTGGAGCCCATCAATAACCACTTACTGACACCACAATATTTACAACAGATCTATGTCAGTGTCATGTGCTGTTACTGCCACCCCCTCAGGTAGCATGAGATTTAGAGATGTCACTGAATGGTCTATGAGTTCTTTCAAATCATACCATTGGGCATATTCAAAGCTGAATTTATTAATATTATGTGTAAGTAATTGTAGTTATACTATATTACATTATACTGCTTCAGAAGAAATAAAAATATTTGTAAGTGTTGATTCAGTCCACTATAAAGAACAAAAAACCAAAAGATTTGGATCCTTTTCAAGGTTATAAATGTGATCTGAAAGACAGGAGGCTTTCCCTCTTTACAATCTTCATTCCTTCTCAGGAGAGTGGAAAAAGGAAGGCTTTCCTTTTTGCTCCCACAGAACTATGGTAAACAGGGTAATTTTTATGTGACAGGATTTTGAAAACATATAGAATTCTAAAATGTAAATCTTTATTGCTGCTAATAAAGTAGGGCACATTTGAAATTGAAATTTTAGGATTAAAATATCAACATGATCAAAGCATACCTTTCATTCTGAAGCTTTAGAAATTCAATAATTTTACAGCTTCACCATGAAGCACCAAGCAGCAACTTTTCCTCTTGGTTTTAGAAGTGAAATATATTCCCTTAGATTTATCTCTCTTCCTCTCCATCATTCTGGCCTTTGTCTGAAAATTGCCCAGTTAACGACTGTTTCATCATTACTATGAAGTAGTTAGAAAGGAAAATCTCTGCTCACTCTCCAGTGACATTCATAACATCTTTGGCCCTTTACAGGGGGCCAGAGCACAGCACTAACACACTACGTAACAATTGCAATAACTTATAGATCTTCAACTAAATGCCAGGCACCATGCCAGGATTTTGACACATATTATCTCATTTTCCAAATTTATTCATCTGACCAGCTCCAAAAAATAATTATTATTATGCTGTCTTTACAGATAAGGAAACTAAGACTGTCAGACATTAAGTAATTAATCCTAAAACAATGGTTGTGAAGATATTCCCAATTCTATCTATCCACAAATTTGTACATATTTGGGGAAATTGGAAGACCAGAGAAGGGAATTTTTAAATTTTTATGTAAGTAGAAAGGAATGTATATATGGATCAGAGAACGACTTTTGGCTGAAAGTCCTAAGGGGGAAACTATTCTCAATTCCTGTTTTCAGTCCCCAAACCAACCCTACAGAGCAAGTCTTAAAAGCTCCCAGAACTCGAGGCCCACTTCAGTCATTTAACAATAGTAATAGTAAGTTAATCTTATGTGAATGTGAGGATCTGCCTGCCCTCTACCTTCCACAGAGAAACAAATGCTAGTAACGAATAACACACAAGATTTTATTCTCTTCCTCTGCTTTACTTCACCAGCCCTTGGACAATGCTCCCCACCCTCAACCCCAGTAGGTGTATTCATCTCTATCCTTCAGGTCAGTGGGCTGAGGGACAAAGGATGGAAAAAATAGACAATTAGTGCGACATATGAATTTAATTTACATGCACAAAAATATATTTTAATTATAACATGTGTTGAATATAGAGCCCTAGAGAACTGACAGTTGTGATTTGTGTCTTGCTAATCTTGTTTCATACAATGCTGCCAGCACTGGCTATCACCAAAGTGGAAAAGTTCAAAGAGCCAAGAGGTCTCAGGCAAATCTCCAGAGTGAGAGGAACATTTTATAAAATAACAGAGGTAGCTCACCAGTAAAAGTTTGAGCTGAAGAGAAAATTATAAGATAGTTTGGTCTCTATTCCATCACATGCTGACGATTCCAATGTATTGTTCCACTGTGACTTCAACCACTATATCCACAGGACTCCCCATACTTCAAACCCACTTCTGAAAATTTATCTTATACCCAAATCTGAAGACCATCCAGCATAATAACCTTTATCCTGAAAAATAGCAATATCTTCTACTTCAGTATTTATCCATTTACCACTCATAAGATGCATACACTCATTTAGTTTTCAAATGGAAGGAAAAAGACAGTGTAAGCATGAATTAATAGCTCATCTCCCCCCAAAATAAGCTAAAATGAAGGAATAGTGTATCAAAATAGTTTTAGAATAAGTCATGTACCAGCCCTGGAAAATTCAATGGTGAGAAGAAATTGGTAGTTCCCTGGTTAGCCATATCAATAGAGATGCAAAAAGCAGTTTGGAAGGGTATTTCAGAGATGTTGGAGCCTGGCCACACAGTCATATGAATGCCTGTCAGATATGTAGAAATGTGGAGACAACATGTTAACTGCTTGTCAAAAGCATAAAGAGAACTAGCACATAAACTGCGGGGGCATCTTGAACATCTTACTGATAAGTTTTTGCCTGAGATGAAGTTTCAAGAATGGGTAAGCTTGATCCAGAGAAGCGGGAAGAACAACCCAAATAGAGTGGGCAGAGATTCTCATACAGGGAAAATGATGTGATAGTAAGAGAGTTAACTCTTGCTGAATCCAAATAGTTAACACTGTGAAGTAGATGAGATTTATTATCACTTCTGAAGCATTCAAAGATTTACACTGAGGTGAAATATAGGAAAGAATTATTCTTGGATAATTTTTCATGTGACATTTAAAAGTACCCTCCATTGATAGAAATGTAGCAATTAAATAAAATGGTTTATCTTCAATGAAAATAAAATGGTAGAATTGAGCTTTGTGAACAACAGGATGGGATAGTGGAAAGTAACCACCTAGCTTAACCTCCAACACCCTCTATGCTGAGAACTAGCTGTGATATTTTTTAATATATGAGTTGCACCAAAATATCTCTCATACACATGTACACACACATGCACATACATACGTACACATACATCCCTTGATTACAAGTGTCAATATTCCTTTCCAAAAATAAGAGATCATAGTAGTCTGAATTTAATGTTAAATCTTGAGTGGACTCTAACAATAAGGAATATATTATTGTCACACTTACATTGACTAAAAAAAACTGTTAAACTGTTTAAAAACTCATCTGAAGTAGAATTTTACCACTATATTGAATGTCTTAAATTCCAGTTAATTGCACCAAGATTGAGTATCAAAATATGGTTTTTTGGGCTGGGGATTTAGCTCAGTGGTGCTGCCACCTGCCTTGCAAGAGCAAGGTCCTGAGTTTGGTCCCTGGTACCAAAAAAAATAAACCCCAAAACAAAGTATGCTTTTTTGTTTTGTTTATTGCTAGTTTAGCTATCTGTTTTGATTCTTTTTATAGTTATGCTATTCAAATCCTGACAATACCTCAGAAAAAAATTAATAGGATTTTATTTAACTTTAATCAACAAACATTTATTAGACATCAAGAATATTACCACTCCCACACCCACATCCCATTGGCTGCAGCACAGTGTCCTGCATCATAAGGGAGCATGAAATAGGAAGTGATCTGTTCAGTCTGAGAGGTCAGGGAAAGGTTTCGCAAGAGACAAGATATTTGAGCTGCAGTTTAAATGATGGATAGGACTCAGTTGGATGGAAAAGGGACAGAAAGAAGAGAATTCCAGAGAGAGAGAAAACAATTGACCTGTGATTATAAAGCCTTTCTGGGGGAGGAATATGAAATAATTTGAAATTCATTCTAGAAAATAAAGCTAGATAAGTGACTTTGCTGTTGAGGACACTGGATCCCATGTGTGGAATTTTGTATTATTCTTCAGAAATGAAAAGAATAGTTGAGTGTGGATGGCCAGTCAACAGTTGCCTTAGTGCCTCAGTGGAAGAAGAGTTGAACCAAAAATTCTCCACATCTCAAATTTTAGGTCAGCATCTGAAGAGCAAGAATACAGGCGGAATGGGCCGGGGACTTAGCTCAGTGGTTCCGCAGCCTGCCTGGAAAGTGCAAGGACCTGAGTTCAATCCCTGGTACCAAAAAAAAAAAAAGAAGAAGAAGAAGAATACAGGGAGAGACTTGCAGAAAGCACTAATATAATTCCCTCAGGTTGGGGTTGGAAGCATTTATTTCTTCTTTTATTTAACAAACCTTTACTGAGCCCAGTGCTACATACAGGAGAAAACAAGATTAAAAGAAAAAGGTTTTTTTTTTTGATACCTGGGATCAAACTCTGGTCCTTGCACTTGCACAGCAGGCCGTGAAACCACTGAGCTAAATCCCCGGCCCTTAAAAGAAATTTTAAAATGCACCTTTAAAGAGCTAGCCCAATAGTGAGAAAGATAGAGTAGAAACAGTGTATGACACAAGAGTGAAATGCATAGACTATTATTGGAAGTGTACCTACCCTCCATCCACTCTAGGAGCTTTCTTGGCAAAGACAATCCAAGGGCTAAATCTTAATTTATTAGTGACCATTAAACACATAAATTCTGTATGGCCCTGAAATTTCAGTCTCAGTTTCTTCATTTGTAAAGAGAAGGGATCAGGTTGAACTAGTGATTGTCATCTCCAGCTGCATATTAGACTCAACTGGGGAGATTCTGAAAACTACCAGTGCCCGGAACCTACTGCAGACCAATATTAAATGAGTGCCTTTGCAGGTGGGGCCCAGCCCTTATTACTTATTTAAGGCTCCCTCGGTAGGTGATTCTAATGTGGACCCAAGATTGAGTATCACTGAATGGAATTATTTTTGAGGTCATTGTAGCCTGAGTAGAAATTTTGAAAAGCAGGCAATCTGTTTAACAACAGCTCATATGAGCACTTTCCACTCTTGTACCTCAAATCCATGGTCCTCAAGTTATCCTGGAAGGACTAAAAATCCTCCACCTTGGAATTGCTCATTACTGCAGGTTCTACTCCATTTCTAGTAAAAAAAAAAAATGCCTTTCTTTTTTATTTGTTTTTAACTGGGAAAAATCATCATTTTTAATGTTTAAAATGTTGTCATATTAGTACATGTTTGCAGTACCTGAAGTGTACACTTATCTTAGGGAGTAGGTAGATGCACTTAACCTATCTTGATTTTTTAATTCCCCTTCCTCTATTCACACACTTCCCTCCCTCCATCTCTAGATTCCCTTTCTCCATTTTCTTTCTAATCATGTCTATTAATTTTTAAGCTCATGTTTGAGATGTATAACGTTTACTCATCCTGGGTGTTTGGTACCCGCACGTGACACATTTGAACCTTTCTATGTCCCCTTCCTCTCCTCTCCTCCCCTCCCTCTCAGTCACCTGGACCACTTTCCATTGGCCACAGACCTCCTTCCCAGACTGCTTCTAACAATCTTGTAATTTGCTCTTTATTTCTACTTTGCATTACTTAAATGAAACCATACAATATTTAAGCTTTTGTGCCTCATTTTTTACTTAACATTGTTTTCCAGGTATCCACTTTCCCACAAATGTCTTGAATGTGTCCTTTTTTTATGGCTGAGTGGTATTTTACTATGTATGCATACCACATTTTCTTTATCCCTTCATGTGTTGATGGACAGAGAGGCTGCTTTTAGGACTCATCTATTGTGAATTATATTGCTATAGACATCGGTATACATTTATTGTTGTAAAATGATGTCGCTGGTCTTTTTGGCAGATACCTGTAAAAGGAATAGCTGGGTCAAATTTCATTTTTAGCTATTTGAGAAATCTTCATAGTGATTTCCATAATAATTGTATTAGTTTAAATTCTCACCAGCAAAGTAGAAGAGTTCCTTTTACATCACAACCACAACAGCATTTGTTATTTGATTTCTTGATGACTGCAATTCTTTCTCATTTAAAATGAAAACTCAGTGTTGTTATAAGTTGCTTTTCTACAAAGTCCAGCAATGTTGAGCAGTTTTTCATTTTTATTGTGCATTTGTGCTTTTTTTTCTGAGAAGTGTCTGTTTATTTCACTTGCTCATTTTATATTAAATCTTTAATTTGGGGTGGTCTAATTTTTTGAGTTCTTTATATGTTCTAGATAATGGTCCTCTGTCTCAGGAATAGCTGGCAATTTTTTTCCTGCTCTATAGGCTGTCTCTTCACTCTGTTGATTGCATCCTTTGCTGTGCATAAGCTTTTAAATTTGATATAATCCCATTTGTTGATTCTTGCTGTTATTTTCTGTGCCATTAGAATTCTGTTCAGAAAGTCCTTACCTGTACCTATTATTTCAAGTGTATTACCTATTTTTCTTCTAGTAGGTTCATGGTTTATGTTTTAATATTTAGATGTTTGATTCAGTTTGGCTTTACTTTAGTACATGGTGAGAGATAAGGGATCAGCTCCAATCTTCTGCATGTGAATAGTCAGTATTACCAGCACCATTTGTTAAAGAGGCTATCTTTCCTCTAACACATTTTTCCTTTTTATCAAAGAAAAAAAATGACAAATGTCCCTGGGGTTTTCATCCTCTATTCATGGCATTGATCCACTTGTCTGTTTTTGTGCCAATATTATGCCAAATGTATCACTGTAGCTTTGTAGTATGACTTGAAATCTGGTATTGTTACACCTCCTGTTTTGCTCTTGTTCCCCAGGAATGCTTTTGCTATTCTGGATATCTTCTGCTTCAGTATGAATATTAAGATTGTTTTCTCTTGTTCTATGAAGAATGCTGTAGGTATTTTGATTGAGATTGCATTAAATCTATGTATCAGTTCTGGAAGTATGGTCAATCATACTTCTAATATTTGACAATATTGATTCTGCCCAATCAAGAATATGTGATATCTTTCCATTTTCTGATGTACTCTTCTCATCTCCTTTTTCATAGTACTATAATTTTTATTGCAAATGTTTTCCACTTCCTTAAGTTAACTCCTAGGTATTTAACTTTTGATGCCATTATAAATGGTATTGCTTTCCTAATTTACTTCTCAGTAAGTTCATTATTGGTGTACAAAAACACTTTTGGCTTTTGTTTTTGGATTTTTTTTTAATCCTGCCACATGACTGAGAGTATTTATTAATTCTAAGAATGTTTTGGTGAAATATTTTGGGTCTTCTATGTAGAGGATCATGTCATCTGCTAATAATGATTTGACATTTTTCTTTTCCATTCTTATCACTGTTCTTTCTTTATCTTGCCTAATACCTCTGGCTAATGTTTCAAGTACTATGTTGAACAGAAGTGATACTGGTGGGCATTTCTGTTTTTAGAGGAAAATTTTCTATTTCCCCATTTAATATTACATTGGCCATTGGTGTGCCATAAATGGCTTTTATCAAACTCAAGTAAGGTCCTTTTATACATATTTTTTCTTTATGGTTTTTATCATGAATGATGTTGAAATTTGTCAAAAGCATTTTCTGCATATATGATCATGTGGTTTTTGTCATTTCTTCTGTTTATGCACTGTATTACATTTACAGAAATGCACATTTTGAACCATCCTTGAAACCTGGGGTTGAAACCTACTTGGTCATGATGTATAATCCTTTGGATATGTCACATTCTAATTATTAACATCTTATTGAAAAATTTTTCATCCTATGTTCATTAAGGAGATTCACCTGTAGCTTCCCTTTTAAGTTGGGTCTTTATCTAGTTTAGGTATCAGAGTGATGCTGATTTCCAGAAATGAGTTTCAAAGCACTACTTTCCTTTGAAATTTATTGGTGATTTTGAGAGTATTAGTATTACAACCTCCTAAAACATTTTGTAGAATTCAGTAGTGAGATCATCATGTCCTGGGCTTTTTAGTTGGTAGTTTTTTTCTTACTGCCTCAATTTCATTGCTTGTTATTGGATTGTTCAGAATTTTTATGTATTCTTGTATTAATTTTGGTAGTTAATATGAGTCTAGGAATCTGTTTCTTCAAGATTTTCCAATTTATTGGAATACAATTTTTCATACAAGTAACTATTTTCTGTATTTCAACAATGTCTGTTGTGACTTCAGTTTTTTCTTTTCTAATTGTTTTGATGTGAATCTTTTCTCTTGATAAAGTATATACGGAATTCAGACTAGAGGCTTCAGGTACATTCATGTCCGGTCTTCATCGAAGTGGTAATTGAAGCTCTGGGTTCCTGTAAAATCATTTATTGAGTTCTGTAATCCCACACTCAGGAGGCCGAAGTAGGAAGATGGTGTGTACAGAGTGAAAACCTTTTCATTAGCTTGTGGTTAAGAATACATTTTCTCTGTATGTCATCTACATCCTAGAGAAATATACTTTTTGTGACCCATGATACATATGCTAAAATGTGCACAGCAGCATTGTTCATGATGGTCACAAACTTGACTTCCACAAGTCTACTGGATGGAGCAAGAGCTTGTGAAAACGGGACAATGAATGAAGTCTGGGTTACTGTGTTAGTTACTTTTCTCATTGCTGAGACAAAATGACACCCAGAGTTAGATGGGAATGGGTTTGTTTGGCTTATAGATTATAGAGATTTCAGTCCATAATCATCTGGCTGTAAGGCAGGGATGGCAAACAGGTATCACAGAAGAGAAACAACACGGCAAGCACAAGGTAGCAAAGGCAACAAAAGCAAAATATGCTTTCTTAGGCTCACGAATAGCTCAGTGCCAGCATGAATGAAATCCTGGGTTAGGTAACCAGCAACACACACATATACACACAATGTCTCACACAAATGCATGCACACACACGCACATGCACATACATGTCAATATCACATCCAGGAAATACTCTCTTTTGGAGATTCTATATTTTAAGTAGTTTTTAACAAAAGTCTTTCTCAAATGAGCTTTTACCACTTTCTCCCTTCACAATCCTCAATTTCAGTCAAAAGTTTCTTAATCTACCTAAAATTGCTCTTTATCTCTGAATATTTTTGTTTATAAAATTTTATACATACTTTTTCTTTTTACATGCTATCTTCTACCTAAAATATTTTTTAGGTTTCCACCTACCATTTTTCTTTTATTTATTCAATTAACAAATATTTATTAAATGCTGCTTGTGCCAGGAACCATGTAATCAGGAATACAAAATTCCTAACCTCATACAGTGTTCATTTTATTTTATTTTTATTCATAAAAGTTTGCAGTACATAATGATTCCTAAAGGGGAGTTGGTACATGTACACAACACATCTTAATTGTTTTCATCCACTTCTCTCCTCCTGCCTTCCCTCCACCCCTTGGTCCCATTTTTGCAGTCTATCTCCCTATTTCCTGTTGTGCATCTTTTCTTTTGCTCTTTATTTACATTAGGCATTATTCATATAAGAGAAGTCATACTCATTTAACTCTTACTGGATTTATGAATTTTTTCAGACATCACATTTCTTAACTTTTATTAGTACTCTGCAAAGTATAATTAATATCTACATAGCTCTTTTAAAATTAATTATTCCCTTCCATGTAAAATTTATTTATGCCAAAAAATTATTCAAGTATTCCATCAATGTTGTAAAAACTAAAGTAGAAAAGAAAACTAAATAACAAATTAAATAGGGAAATTATAAAAAGTATTCTTTTATCCATTCATTTGAGATATATTTCTGAGGCTCTACAATGTATTGGTCCGATTTAAGGTGTTAGAGATTTGGAGGAAAAAGTATCAGTGGAAACAAGGATTTGCGAATTCCATTACGAGGGAGGGAGGGAGAGAGAGAGACAGCCACACACACACACACACACACACACACACAGAGAGAGAGAGAGAGAGAGAGAGAGAGAGAGAGAGAGAGAGAGAGAGAGAGAGAGCCACATAGAAATGAAAATTAGGAAAAACACTAAACTTTGGTAAGGCCAAAGGTAAATGTTCACAGAAGTTATAATCGCAAGAGGGTTACTAAGGAAGGTTTCTATGGGCTAAGTAGTTAGACTGGCTGGTTCATTACAATATTTCCATAACCTTGAACAATGAGAGCCCATTTTTGCATTCTAGGAAAGCACAAGATTATGTTGTCCCTTTTCAGAGAAACAGTAAACTGACTTATTGTTGTAGCAGGGTACAAAGAAGCCAGCGAGCAAGACAGACAGAAACACGGACAGAGTGGGGAGAAGAGCATGCGGTTCGAGATTTCTTTGATCATTACCATAGGGTAAATGAAGACCGACCTGCGAGATCTCCCCAAGTGGGTGGGAGGCCTGGCCAGGTGCACTGTGGGAAACCAGGTCGGAGCAAACCTCCTTTCGTCTGAACCCTTGAGACCAAACTGGGAAAATCTTGGGCTCTTCGGTTTCCAGACCCAGGAGACCAAACGCCGACCTCATCCTTCATCCACCCATCCAGTGGCCCATTCGGCCACAAAACCAACCATCCACTTATCCATCCACCCCCTCCCCCGTCCACCCAGCCAGCCAGCCAGCCAGCCAGCCATTCATACATCCACACATCCACCTGGCCAGTTTTGTCTTTGTGTTTTTTTCTTTTCTTCTTTTGGTCCGTTGAAGATGATTCTCTGTGGTGCTTATGCAAGAGACAAGGGAGAAACAGGAAGCCAAAGATTGCCCTCGTGGAACTCAGCTCTTTCGTGGAAGAGGAGTGCCTCTGTCCAGGGCTCAAGGCTTCCGCACACACTGCAATGGATGCAGCTACCCGGATGCAGCTCTGGCTGCCCCTTGTTATTTCCCTGTGATGCGATTGGACGCCCGTGCATGGGTGGGTGGTGCCTGAGAACTCGGCTCCCCGGAAGAAGTGTGTGCAAGGGGGCGGGATTGAGGCCGGAGCTGATTGGTCCGTGGGTATGGTCGGGCTCCTGTTGGCTCACAAAGGTAGCCAGTAGCAGGTGTTCGGGTGAGGGGTTCCAGGCGGGGACGGTGGGGAGGGCGGAGCGAGAGGAGAGGAGAGGAGACCTCGCGAGATCAGGCAGCCAGGACCAAGCCTCAGCAACGCCTCTAGCGTCGGTAAGTGCACATCCACAGCACACCCGGCGCACGGGTGATTCCAGGCCTAGGCCTCACACGCACCCCGAGGACACTCAGCTGACCTCCCAGCCGGCGGTGAGCCGCGAGGATACGCGGGCCGTCCTCCCACTGCCCGCGCGCCCCCCCCCAACCACCACCACCCCAGCGCGCCTACAGGACCAAGCTCGGGCCAGCTCAGTGAGCCAGGGACGCCAGGCGGAAGCAGCCGCCGGGAGCCAGCCAGAGAGGGAGCGAGTGGGCCCTGCGGGGAAGGGGAGGCCTGGACGGAGGGAGATGGCCAGGGCTGGGGCGACGGAGGAGCGGGTGGCGCGAGCAGTGCGCAAGCTGCGAGGCCGCCTGCTGGCCACCAGCGACCCAGACAGGCTTGCCAGGTATTTGTGGAAACTCTGCGCCCTGCCGGTGAGCGCCCAAGTGCTGGCGCAGACCCGCGTCCGAAAGACAGTCAAGCGCCTGCGCCGACATGCACTGGTCGGCACCTTGGCCAGCGCCTTGGCGGCCCTCTGGAAAAGCTTGGCTCTTTGCCAGCGAAAGCTGGGGCCTGGGCCCCAGGACTTACAGGAGAGCAGGGGCTCGGAGGACGGCGGCGGCGGCGGCGGCGGCGGCCGCCGCAGGGACCGGGGCGGCGACCTCCCGCCGTCAGAGGGAAGGGACGCCTGGGGATCCCCGCACTACCGCGCAGACCCCGGGAGCCCAGCCGGCAGCCCTGACTCTGTGCGGGGACAGGCAGGGAGCCTGAGGGGGCTCCCTACAGCTCCCAGGCGGTCTCCCAACCCCCTCCGCCTCCGCCTCCGCCTCAGCCATGGCCACAGCACAGTGGGCCGGGAGCAGCGCCCCAGACTCGCACCGCCTGCTTCCACACCCTGGGAACTTTCTTCCCACCACGGCCACCTCCCCGCCTCCTGTGCGGGCTCGCCCACTCCCAGGCCACCGTGCGCGCACTTCTACGGCTCCGCCGAGCACCTGGGGGCCAAGGCTCACGGCCGGAAGCCCGCCCAGGCCTTGCAGGACAGGCTCCTTGCAGGAGCACCCCTGCGGGGACCCGAGGAACAAGACCCAGGAGCCAGCCACACCACCCCCCTCACAATTCACTCCCAGTTGCGGGTCTCTTCTGCTTCCCCCACCCGCACATCTGTGCTGCAGAAGATGGCCTTCTATGAGCGCTTCCGCCAGGAGCTCTCCGACAACCTGGACACCATCTACGACGTGAGCTTCATCCCCGATTGTGTCCTTCGACCCGTGTTGGAGAAGTGCCCACCTCATGAGCTGCGTCGCATAGAGTCCTGCAATCCGGGGCTGGCTGAAAAGACAGATCATTTATGGGCACTTCATTGTCACAGAGACTTCAAAGACCAAAAGCCAGAGGAGCACGAGTCCTGGCGGGAGATGTACCTGCGGCTGCAGGATGCCCAAGCACAGCAACTCCAAGCTCTGACGACCAGGATCCGATTGGCGGGGGCGAATGGGCCCCCAGGCCACCAGACCAAGCTGATCCCCTTCAGCACTGCGTCCTCCAGGAGGCAGGAGGAGAACGTTGGGTTTGGAGGACCAGGAAGAAGTGGAGGAGGACAAGGAGGAGGACGAGGAGGAGTGGGAGGAGCAGAAGGAGAAGCAGGAGGAGGAGCAGGAGGAGAAAGAGGAGGAGGAACAGGAGAAAGAACTGGAGAAGGAAGAGGAGGAGGAGCAAGAGCAGGAGAAAGAACTGGAGAAGGAGGAGCAAGAAGAGCAGGAGAACGAAGAGGAGGCAGACAAGAAAGAGGGGGAGGAAGAAGAGAAATACAAAGAGCAGGAGAAGGAAGGGGAGCAGGAAGAATACCAAGAAGACTGGTAGGAGGAGAAGGAAATGGAGGAGGAGAGGGAAGAGGAGCAGGAGAGGGAGGAGGGGGAGGAGGAGGAGGAGGTGGAAGAGCAGGAGGAGGAGGAAGAACAGCAGGAGAAGGAATAGCAGGAGAAGGAGGAGGAGCAGAAGAAGGAGGAGGAGGAAGAACAGCAGGGGAAGGAAGAGCAAGAAAAGGAGGAGGAGAGGAGGAGGAGGGAGGAGGAGAGCAGGAGGAGGAAGCAGAGCAGCGGCAGCGGCAGCGGCGGTGGTGGTAGCAGTCTCAGCAACACGCAGGCTCCAAGGATCAGAGCACCCCACAGAGGAGGGGATCAGCCCCTCCGGCCATGGCAGTGGCAGCAGGGCACGCTGCGTTCCTCCTGTCAGGCCGTCCAATCCCGGTGCCGGGTCCCCGTCCTGCCAGGCCTCCGCTGAGGGCAGCACTCAACACCCGGAAACCCACAGCCCAGAAAATCGCCCCTCTGATGGCCAAGACCATTCGAGATTACAAGAAAATCCTCTCCAGAAGGTGAACTCCAGGCCTGACTTGGCCCGGGAGTTGCCCGAGGAACTCCAGCACTGGGAAGAAATCCAATGGGAACAGACAGGATGGGGTTGGGGTGTGGGTGTGGGTGGCGGTGGGACTGCTGGGCTACACTCAAGGAGCTGGAAGGGATGCTGTGGGCCAGATAGACGCACCGTCCACACTGAAATCCCAGTGACAGAGCCATTAGGGAAGACAAAGGTCCTCATGCCCCGTGGCTTCATGGGCATGGATCCGCGCGTGCTCCTTCATCTGTGCACACCCCCAAGGAGACAGGGTCCCCCACAGCTGCACGCCGACACCCCTTCCAAAGCCCCTTTGTGTATTTGGATCGTGGGGAGATATTTTGGCTTTCTTCTACCACGTCCTTACTGCCCGAACCATTCCACTTGCTTTGAGCAAACGGTAGGGGCGGTCACCTCACCAGCCTCTCAACATGACAGCTGCCAACACATCCTCCCGCGATCAGCACAGCCCCCTTCATCCTCTCAGGAGCACTTCTTGTCATCAAATCTAAGCCTCGTGACTTTTCCTCCAACCCTGCAAGGAGGGCAAAGGACAGTTGGCTCAATACGCTGGAAGAAGAGGGGAGAGTCGATGGAGAAAAGTTCCCCAGCCTGGGCCCGGAGACTCACCCACACACCTTCACCCCACAACGCTGGAAGGCGGGGGCAGGAGGACTGCCAGTCATTCGAGCCCAGCCCCAACCGTTTAGCGGTGACGGAGGAAGAGCCGTCCCCAAATGAAAACATTTCGCAAAATGCCCTGGGGGAGGGAGCTCATTTCAAACGTCTCTGCCTACTGGCCCAGCAACAGTGGACTCAGAAGAGCTAGCAAGAGAGCGAGAAAGAGAGAAAACAAAGAAACCCAGGCAGCCTGCCAGCCAGACAGCCAGCCTGACAGACAGAGTGGGGAGAAGAGCACGCGGTTCGAGATTTCTTTGATCATTACCATAGGGTAAATGAAGACCGACCTGCGAGATCTCCCCAAGTGGGTGGGAGGCCTGGCCCGGTGCACTGTGGGAAACCAGGTCGGAGCAAACCCTTTCGTCTGAACCCTCGAGACCAAACTGGGAAAGTCTTGGGCTCTTCGGTTTCCAGACCCAGGAGACCAAACGCCGACCTCATCCTTCATCCACCCATCCAGTGGCCCATTCGGCCACAAAACCAACCATCCACTTAACCACCACGTCGTCCCCCGTCCACCCAGCCAGCCAGCCAGCCAGCCATTCATACATCCAACATCCACCTGGCCAGTTTTGTCTTTGTGTTTTTTTCTTTTCTTCTTTTGGTCCGTTGAAGATGATTCTCTGTGGTGCTTATGCAAGAGACAAGGGAGAAACAGGAAGCCAAAGATTGCCCTCGTGGAACTCAGCTCTTTCGTGAAGAGGAGTGCCTCTGTCCAGGGCTCAAGGCTTCCGCACACACTGCAATGGATGCAGCTACCCGGAATGCAGCTCTGGCTGCCCCTTGTTATTTCCCCTGTGATGCGATGGACGCCCGTGCATGGGTGGGTGGTGCCTGAAACTCGGCTCCCCGGAAGAAGTGTGTGCAAGCAAGGCGGGATTGAGGCCGGAGCTGATTGGTCCGTGGGTATGGTCGGGCCTGCTCAGGCTCACAAAGGTAGCCAGTAGCAGGTGTTCGGGTGAGGGGTTCCAGGCGGGGACGGTGGGGAGGCGGGCGAGAGGAGAGGAGAGGAGACCTCGCGAGATCAGGCAGCCAGGACCAAGCCTCAGCAACGCGTCTAGCGTCGGTAAGTGCACATCCACAGCACACCCGGCGCACGGGTGATTCCAGGCCTAGGCCTCACACGCAC